>NC_056739.1:1273750703-1273870703 GCF_019279795.1 Protopterus annectens
TTTTTATGTCTTGGATGAGGTTTAGGTCCCTAGATCAGGTAACTCTGCTGCTATTTGATGTGAAGTTATTCAATCTCACCTTCATTCTTACTGATGGGTTCCGAGTCAGCTAAATTACAAAGTTTGAGGTCTCCAAACAGCTCGAGGCCAAAACCCTATCCCATGATGCTCCTCTACTTCCCTCAGATCTAGTTTGCTGCTGCAACAGATTGAGCATGTTCCTTCAGCTCAGGCCGTTTTTGGTAATCAGCTAAGTAAAGTTTTTCCTTTTGGTTTCTTCTTTATCTTCTATTTAGAAGAATTTTCCCCCTTAGCCAAAGTTAGGCTGGTATTTTCTTTACTTTCCACATTTTTGTGAGGAATTTACAAAGAAAGTTAGTGGAAACGATTTCCGTTATTGTCGTTGGGCCGTTTTTTTTTGTGCCTGCTTAGGCATCTTTGTACCCTATCCCCTCATAGTCAAGTTTAGGCTTTAGCCGGTTAGGCTTAATTACTTTGTTTTATAGCCGAGTTAGACTTTATTTTCTTTTTCGATAGCACAGATTGCTGAAACAGTTAAGTAACCTCTTTTCTTAGCCGGTCAGGCCTTATTACTTTATTTCATAGCCGAAGTTAGGCTTTATTTTCTTTAGAAATAACTTGAGTGTTGTGATAGCCAAGTTTGGCTCTGAATAATATTTTGATTTGGATTGTGATTATTCTGTTGGTTTCTGACATTGTCTAGTGGATTAACATGTCTGAAAAGGTGAAAATGGGCTTTAGGCAATGCCCCAAGTGTAATCAGAAAATGTCTGTCACAGATGGTCTCACCATCTGTGTTTATTGTTTAGGCGAGGTCCACCTTCAGGAAGTATGTTCTGTGTGCCACGGTTTTAGTACCAGGTTCTGGCAGAGAGAAAAAGGAAGCTAGTGGAAAGTGGCCTTATTAAGACTGCTTTTCAATTGGATTTGAACTCTGCTCCTCAGGAAGAACCAAAACCTTCTTCTTCTTCCACTTCTGTCTGTGGTTCAGAGCCAGAAGGCCTTTCGACTCCGAAGGTATCAAAGAAGGTATCTGACTCGGCTCCACAGTTAGCGGTGCCGACTGTTCAGGTAGTGGTTAGGAGCCGGTCCCCAGTCTTGGAGCTGATATCTCCGACCCTAAGGTCTCCAATTCTGGGTTCACCTGCTCCTTCCATGGCCTCCTCTCGAGCTTCCAGACTGTCTGATTCAAATGTGGATCGTGTGGTGAGGAGATTACTACAGATTCCAGTGCTACCTAAAATTTTATCGGCTTCAACTCTGGGCTTCGGAGCCAATCAAGTCACCTACTTTGCGTACTGTTGCTCATCTGACTCAAGTCAAGCCTTCAGAGCCGGAGGGTACTGATCAGTTGATCGTAGAACCATTGGCGCCGACCCCCATGTCTGGTCTATCAGCACCGACAACCCTGATGTCTTCGGCCCCGGCTGCAGACTCTGGTAGCTGACACTTGCCCGTCAGTTCCGGGGAGGGGAGTCAAACTGATGTTTTGGTTCTGACTCTCCCCCTCGGGGCTTCGACGTGGATGAGCTTGGCTCCCACCTTGGGATCGGAGCTGGCGGCTTTGGTGCAGGAGGAGTCCTCAATGTCTTTGGACTTGGGGGCTTCCCTGCATCTGAGCCTTGGTGCCTTCGATGCCATGAGGAGGGTCTTGTCCCCCCGGACAGTCACAACTTCTGAACAGACTACCTCTTACCGTAAAGCACCGGAATCTTCTCCATCACCACAGATACATCATAAGCGTAGGGACCAGGAGCCTCAGGAAGCCCTCTCGGGGGAACGCTGCTCTTCTGAGACCTCCCCAGAAACTCCCACTGAGGAGGTCCCTAGGAAGAGGACATATAAGAGAAAACATGTCTATTCCCCTCAGGAATCTGTCGCGTCTGACACCGATTTGGAGGAATCGGAAGGGTCCCCAAGGTCCTCCTCTGAGGATATATCCTTCACAGATATCCTAGAGATCCTGCAGCAGAGGGGTGACTGGCAGCCCATCATCCCTTCCAAGGATGAATTGGTGCTCCTGAAAGCTTTTGGGTCCTGACCCTCCACCTCTAGGGTGTGTCTGCCCTTCGATGAGTTGATGAATCTTTTATCTTGAAGGGAGTGGGAGTCACCAGATACCATGGAACCTATCCCTAGAAGACCAAACAAATATATTTCTGCACCTCATGATAAGACTTTTTTATCTAAACCTATTCCTGTTGATGCCATGGTGGTTGTGGCAGCCACTAAGAAAGACATGTCAGAGACCTCTACATCTGTCCATCCTCCTAATAGAGAATCTAGGATTATGGCCATATTTGGCAAGCGCACATTCAGTTCTACATTTGCTCTTCATTCTTTGAACTATGTAACTCACTTTAACAGGCTTCAAAGAGATCTCCTAAAAGAGCTTGGAGATACTCTTCAGGGTGCAGTAGCTGATACAGTAGCTGATAAGGTGACATCTCAGCTTGCTACCCTTAATTCCATCGTCAACTCTTCCATGTGTCTCTTATCTTACACAGCTGATGGGACGAGTAGGGCAGTGGGTACAGGAATAGCTCTTCGGAGACATTCCTGGATGCACTTATGTTCTTTTGTGGAACCTTTCAAGTCATCCTTTGTGAATGCCCCATTTGATGGTTCCTCACTTTTTGGACCTAAAGTTAGAGACCCACACCTGATGTGAACAAGACGGAAAGACTCTATCTGCCGTAGGAGTTTGTTTTTCCACACCTACTAGACCTTATTCCAAAGGCCAGCGGAGTGGGAAAATGTGGTTCCACAAAGCCCAAGGAGCCTTTTCGGACACATGAGGTGAAACCCTCTCCAGGGGCAGAGGAGGGGGCAGTAATGGAAGACACCGTCCACGCAACAGAGTGGGTCTGCAGAACCAGGGTGACAGGGATCAGTTCCTTGGGAAACCCTATCAACACTCCTGAAAGGAGGCCTGCCTGTCCACCTCTGGAGGTAGTTGGGGGACGTCTATCTTTGTACCTAGGCACCTGGCTGAAAATCACAAAAGACAACCAAAATCACAAAAGCAACTGGGTACAAAGTATAATATCCTAAGGTTATATTATCCCCTTTCTCTCATGCCCAAAACCTTTAAGAAAGATCCCAGATGTTCCACCCAGTCTTCAGGACATAGCAACAATAGAGATTCAAAAGTTGCTAGAAAAAAAAGAGTCATCCAGTCAGTCCCGGCAGACCAGAAAGGATCCGACTTACTCAAGATTTTTTTAGTACCAAAGAAAACAGGGGACTGGAGACCGATTCAAGATCTCAGCAGACTCAGCAGATCTGTAGAAAAGATAAAGTTCTGGATGGTCATGCTTCAGTCAGTACTCCCATTCTTAGGAAAAGACAATTGGATGTGCTCAATAGATCTCCAGGATGCGTACTACCATGTAAAGATGGCCAGGCCATCCAGGGATCATCTGCGCTTTTGGCTGGGGGCCAGTCATTACCAGTTTCAAGCCCTGCCCTTTGGTCTCACTGCAGCTCCCAGAGAGTTAACCAAATATATGGCAGTGGTGATGGCTCAGTTGAGGCATCAAGGAATCCAGCTGTTTTGATATTTAGATGACTGGCTCCTTACTGCACCCACCAGGCATCATCTCATACAGGCAAGGGACATTACTTTAGACCTCTGCTCTCAACTGAGGATAACTATAAATTCAGAAAAGTCTGCCTTATCACCATCTCAGCATACCGTCATTATAGGAGCAGAGTTAGACACCGTCAACATGTCCCTAAAACCTCCTTGGGAAAGAATACTTATCCTTCGACAACAGATTCTGGACATTTTCCCAAAGCACAAAACACCGGCATTGGAGATTCTCAGACTATTGGGCACCATGGCAGCAGCTATTATAGCAATAACTCTGGCGAGGTCACACATGCGCTTTCTTCAATGGCTACTATTCACATAGCGGACCTTTCAAGAATTACCTATGAATCACCTGGTTTGGATAACCAACTCATGCAAGAGGGATCTTCAGTGGTGGCTGATGTCTGAATCGGTAACCATGAGACGCCCCTTTATTATTCCGACTCCAGTTGCAACTGTGACCACGGATGCCTCCCTGACCATGTGGAGGGGCATTAAAAGGGATGGACAGCCCAAGGCATATGGCAAGAACATGAGGCTCACTTGCATATCAACATCCTAGAGTTGAGAGCGGTACTCCTAGCGTTGCAGTACTTTCAAGACTCTCTTCTACTGGGGACCATTGCAATCCAGTCAGACAACATGTCAGTAGTCTGGTATATAAACAAACAAGGAGGGACCAGATCTTATCCCCTATGTCATGCGGCCCTGAGAGTATGGCATTGGGCACAGTCCACCCAGCGCTTTCTGATAGCAACGCACATCCAGGGGAAATCCAACATGATAGCAGACAAACTAAGCAGAGCCATTTAGTTCCCACATGAGTGGTCTCTCAAGAACAAAGTGGCGGAAATGATCTTCCACAGATGGGGCCAGCCTTGCTGCGATCTCTTTGCAACACCCGCAAATACCAAATGCAGCAACTACTTTGCCCTAATCCCCCCAGTGGGGGAGTCCCAGAGAGATGCACTCGTACATGATTGGGCCCCGGGCCGTCTTTATGATTTCCCACTAATTCCCAAAGTTCTGCAGAAAACCAGTGCCTTGGGAAGGACAGTTATCTTAATAGCCCCCTTTTGGCCTCATCAGATTTGGTTAACCTTTGTAAAGCCTCATCTTTTGGAAGAGCCCTAGATCCAGGACCCAGTGCCGCACCTTCTGACTCACTCGTCAGGAGCTCTTCACCCTTCTCTACAGTCCATCAAACTGACAGCGTGGCTGCTCCTATTCCAAGAATAGCCAGGTTCCAAAATTTGTCAGCAGAAGCTCAACATATACTACTGTCTTCCCATAAATCCTCAACTAGAAAGCTTTATCTTAGTAAATGGAGGAGATTTTCTATCTGGGCCCAGCAAAACAACATCGATCCGTTCCTTGCTTCTATATCAGATGTATTGGAATTTTTGACCAAGCTATTTAATGAAGGGGCCGCATCAGCGACTATTCGAGTTCAACTGGCTGCTATATCAAATTTTCATATTGGTGAACTAGGGGACAATGTCAAGTCTTATTCAATGGTGAAGGCCTTTCTAAAAGATGCAATACATTTGAGGCCCTCTGTTAGATCCCCTACTACTCCATGGAATCTAAATCTTGTTCAGAGATTATTCTTCCTCCATTTGAGCCAGCATCTTCCTGTGGGTTGAAATTTCTCTCGTGGAAAACTGTTTTCCTAGTGGCTATCACCTCTGCGCGCAGAGTTTCAGAATTACAGGCCCTGTTGGTAAGGCATCCATATTTGATATTTCACAAGGATAGAGTTTCCCTCAGAACAAACCCCTCTTTCCAACCAAAGTTTTGCTCGGAATCCAACCTTAATCAAACTATTGAATTGCCAGTTTTTTTCCTAATCATACTAACCAATTGGAGTATATGCTTCACAAGCTTGATGTTCACAGACAGCTTTGTTTCTGTTCAGACAGGACAAAAGACCACAGGCAATCTGACCAGCTGTTTGTGTCATTTTCAGATTCCAGGAAAGGTGCCGCAGTTTCCAAACCTACCTTATCTAAGTGGCTTTCAGACTGCATATCCTTTGTTTATAGTTCTGCAGATATTCCCTTAGAAAACAAAGTTAAAGCTCATTCAACTAGAGCTGTTTCTACTTCTACAGCCTTTTTGGCCGGCTACCAATAGATTCTGTTTGTGAGGCAGCTACATGGTCAAAGCCACATACCTTTATTACTCATTACAAAGTAGACAAGACCTCTAGGGACAGGGCTTCCTTTGGTTCTGCTGTCCTTAGGCAGGTACTCCCGTGAGCCACCCAAGATTGTGGTGCTGGTGACGTTACCCATCAGTAAGAATGAAGGCGAGATTGAACAACTTCACATAAAGAAGTTATGTACTTACCATAACGTTCCATATAAGTTGTTCCTCTCGCCTTCATTCTTATAACCCACCCTCCTACCACCAACCAGTGTCTGGAAGTTTGAGAGTTGACTCTGCCTGTTTTGTGTTTTTCTGAGGAGTTTTTTCCTTTCATCGGTTACTGGAAATATGAGTATGGTGTTGTTACTCTGTGACTATGTTACTAGTTGGCAGCAAACAAGATCTGAAGGAAGTAGAGGAGCATCATGATATAGGGTTTTGGCCTCAAGCTGTTTGGAGACCTCGAGCTTTGTAATTTGGCCAACTCAGAGCCAGCGGATCGGCTCCGAACCCATCAGTAAGAATGAAGGCGAGAGGACACATGGGATGTTATGGTAAGTACATAACTTCTTTTTTTGTTGATATGTTGCAGATCCATCAGAATGGAATTTGAAAATGCTTTGGAAGACAGGCATAGATCGCCCTTCAGCAGTCTGAAGGAATGTGTGTACAGGTATAGGGCTTTGAGGCAGACCGAGTAGGACATGTTTGCAGCTTGTATCCTTTTTGTGAGGAACCTCTGTGGACATTCCATTTGTTGTATGTGCCTAGTCAGGTAGATACCAAAGGGTCATATTCAGTTATTGGTCTGATGAGGGCCAAGTACAGTGGGACAATGTCATACCCTTGCTTATAAGTTACACAACATAGAAAGATTTCCTTACTGCTATAGACACATGGTGGTCAAAAGACAGGTTATTGTCTACATGCATTCCCAAATTCCTAATTTCTTCCTCTAGTATTAGGGAGGTGTATTATCAGTGTGGTAGTTTCCAGGGGTAGGTGACTTTCCAAAATTTCTTTCATTTCTTGGCATTGAGTTTTAGGCAGTGTTTCTGGCACCATTTATTTTTCTGTCTCAGGCCATCTTGGAGGGTATTTATGCATCTAGTTTGCAGTCTACAGACTCTGTCATCCAGTGACACTTGACATTGGCCTTGACTTATGAGGAGCAGATAACGAAAAGTAGGGGACCCAGCAAAGAGACCTGAGGGACTTTGCTATTGACTAGTGTCTCTCTGTGGAGGTGGATTCCCCTGTACAAATTTCCTCAGTCCTGTGAGCCAACTGGCTGTCCTGTGGGTGACAGGGATTTGTGCCTATTTTCTTGAGTTTGTCTCTAAAGCCTGAGTGGGATATTATGTCATATGCCTTGACCATGTCCAAGTAGGCAGTATGCACCATTTTACCCTCATCTGTTACTTTGGTGACCATCTCGAAAAAGGCTACCAAGCTGAGTAGACGTAACCTGTAGCTTGATGAAACCAGACTTGGTTGGATTCCATGTCTGCAGATTTCCTGTGTAATAGTTTATTATTTGCATGATAATTCTTTCCATGGCTTTGCATATGATACTAGTCAGATTTATGGGTCTGTAGTTGGCCCACCCTTGTGCAAAGGGATGACAGCTGGAGTCATGTATTAGCTTGACAGAAAGCTTTTCTGGAGGCTCTGGTTAAAAAGGGATTCTAGTGGACCTGGTAGGTTGTGTTTCATGCTTTTTAGGAGGCATCCTGGAATATTATCAGGGCCCATTGATATAGTGTTCTTGGTCTTTGTATTCAGGATCATTTCCTTAGTTATAGTTGGAGGAGTCATGCTCATTGGTATTCCTCAGTGGTGGCAAGGGAGGGGGGGGTTAAAATTGGAACTAAAGTTGATGGCCAATAGATTTGCTGCATCTTCCAGCTTAGTCTAGATGGCTCTGTTTGCAGTTACTTGGGCACATTGTTTGTGTACTGCCTTTGAGGTTGTAGGCATATATGAAGAAAGCCTTGTGATTGTCATTGGCCTGGGAGGCTATTTTTACCTCAAATTTGTCTTTGGTAAGACTTGATTAGCCCTTAGAGTTGCTTGTTTAGATTGATGAAGGAGTTTTTATATGCACACACATGCGTGCACACACAGCTTCTATGAAAAGTTGATAGACTTCAGTTCCCTACAGCCTAGCAGGGTAGTAATCCCACCACAAGCAATCTCAAAACTGGCCAGCACCTTGGTGAAACCAGAAAAACAGTTTTATCATGGCAACTCCTAAAGCTATATAAAAACTATAGCTATTACAAAGCAGTCAAACCAGATTCGGCATCCATATACCCCCCTCAGTGAACATAGCACAAAAGTATTTCCTGATTTAAGTACACATCACATTTCACTTGTTAATTAAAGTTGCTCATTAAAACTTGGTCTAAACATTCCCCCTAGTCTAATGATCCAGTTGTGTTCTTTATTATTTAAAATAGAGTGCCAACCCATTTTGCCCTGTCTGTTCCCTTTTATTATGTCAATAATAATAAATGTAACTGTGCTGTTGTATGTTGTAAAGTATGCTTAAATAATGAGCTGGAAGCTCTTTTATTATGGATATCACTAAGATGTTCAGAGACCCTCACCCGCAGAGACCTAGATGTTTGGCCCACATAAAATGCTGTGCAGTTTTGAGATTGCTTTGGGTGTTGTGGGCCTTTGCACCAGCCGTACTTGCGATTTCTGCATGTGTACTTAGTACTGCCACCTCCCCAGACATGGCTAGGGAATAAAACACCTTTTCCCTGTGAAAGTCTTGAACTACAGCCAAATAAATAATAATAAATATGAAATAGTAATGTGCAGAGCAGGCTGGCCAGCAAGAGGTGAATACCAGCAGCGTGGGAGCTGAATGTACTAAATAATACCCTTTTCTCAAATAGTAAATAATATATCAATAAATATCAGTCACAAGATCTTAAAAGTTCATAGGTTCATAGGTTCATAGGTTCATACTAGGCTATCTGCCCGAGGGCATTTACAAGCCTAGCCCATAGTTTTGTGGCTTACGCCACCCCTTTAGTATGGGGAACTATACCCATTATTTTGCTGTGCTGTGAATGAATAAAGCATTTTCTTAGACAATAAAGAAATCGAGACAGTGCTGATACACAGATATAAAGGTAATTAATTGCACAGTCAGTATATTTGAAAAGAAAATATTATAGCTAAGTAAACCTAGTTGATTCTGATTTAAAGAATATTGAACCCTTAGCTATGCTAAGTGCATATGCAGGCTGGTGCAGATTTTTACAGTAAATTTGCATTGATGTGAACAAGAAGGTCTTCCACTCAAGACTGACTTAGTCCACTTGCTCTATATTAGCTTATATTCTGCTTTCCAGGAACTGTGGAAAATGGACTCCTGTGTATGTGTGCTAGTATATACATACATGCATGCATGCAGAGGTTGTAATGAATTGTACTGTGTGTCTGATACTAGTGGGCCAAAATGTTACTATGGCATTATTTATGTACTCATTCTCATTCATTAATTTTACTGCAATCAGACATCTGAGTTGTATACAGTCAATAAAGTGGCTATAAGTGATTGTCACATCTGTGTGTATGTGTGCATGCTTATGTGTGGGAGTTGAATCCTGCAGTTGAGAAATTAATCTTTGTTTGCCACTTACTATTTGTTTTTTTCAAATTTATGTTCATATTTTCATAACTGAAAAACCTACGTGTTATTGAGGTGTATAGTGTGGGAGACAGGACAATTCACTGTCAGTGCTTGTTTGTATCACACTATACTGGAAATATTACTTGTTGTTTGCTAGTAATTATGAAAATAAGCAATATTTTCATATATACTTAATACTTCAAACAATGATTGTCTTAAAAACTGTTGCATGACATTAAGTGAACGCTTAGATGTTGAAGAAAACAGTCTTTAATATTTGCTCTGTAAGCTGTGCATCTTGAGACATCCAGTATTATTTGTTTTGCTAATTATACACTGAAGTATTTGTTTTCAGTTTCTGTAAATATCTCAGTAAACATACACTTATAGGGGAATATCTTGCCATGTGAAAGCGTATGACTGGTTAACAAAAATGCTGTAACAATGTATGTCTAGGTTGTACAATTTTCAAGATATGAAGTTTTTTGAAAGTTTACAAAAAATGGAATTTGTGGTTTGTGTGCATTATAGTATATTACAGTATTTATGGAAAAGACTTGAAGCACCAACTGTGATCACCATAAAAACTGCTACTTACTGATAACATTGCTGTTTGCATTTTAAAAGCTTTTATTCTTCACAAAATATTAATATTTATTTTATGCTTTTTAATGTTATTTTTCAGAAAGTGCTCTGGAATGCAAGATGTGTGTAGGCTGCTAGAGGTGTGACATTCCACAACATATAGGTATTAATGAGTTAAAATGCACATTAGAGCTGCTGGGATGACGACAGTGATGATATATATATATATATATATATATATATATATATATATATATGTGTGTGTGTGTGTGTGTGTGTGTGTGTGTATTACGTCATCAAATGTCAGACATTTCAAAGATTGAACAAAAGAGAATGATCATTTTAGAGATGATCTAAAATAACTGTATAGCACACAAAACAAAAATATATCTGCTATTATTAATCCTCGTTCATTCCTTACATATGGGTATCTGTTCCGAGCTCAGAACCGAGCCGGCCATTTTCCAAGCTCGCGTCAGCTTCAAACTCTTGAGCTAAACTCTTACCCACAATTCCCCTCTCCCTGTTACCCAAGATTTCGTTTGCTGCATTGCCATCCGGTTGTGTCAAGCTACTTCTCTTGCGCTAAGTACAGTCAATTGTTTAATTGCTTTACAAATTACTTTTCTGTCAGAAAAGATAATATTTTATTATCTCTTGCCCTATCGCATCTAGCGTTTATAATTTCAGGTTTTCTTCTCTGTCCTTTACTTACTCTTTTTACCGCGAGGTAATTTCTCCTTACCATCGTTGGTAATCCCTTTCCTTTCTTTTTCATACCTTCGGATACTCTTTTGTACCATTGTTGGTACTTTTCTTTTTGTTAATATGGCAGATAAAAAGGGCATTTCGGGGTTTAAGCGGTGTTCTGATTGTGGACACAAACTGCCTACTTCTGATGCACACTCTTTATGTGTTTATTGTTTGGGAGCTTCCCATTTGTCTGTTGAACCACCTTGTACCATATGTGAAAACTTTTCTAACAGAACTTTGTTAGAAAGGAAAAATAAACTGATACTGAAGGGACTTCTAAAATCTCCCTTTTCAGAGGCTCTTTCTGGGTCAGAGGTCTCAACCGCTTCTAAAGCCCATAAGAAAATGCATGTTTCTACTAAGGCTAAATATTTGCCTTCATCCCTGGCTGGGGAATCTCAACAACCAAAATCTAAAAAGGCTAAAATTTCGGCTCCGGAGCTCTCTCAGTCAGCCCCAGTGCTTTCGGTGCCCAGACTTTCGGCACCGAAGCCTTTGGCTCCATTAGTGATTTTGGCTCCGTCCTCTCCTGCAGCCTTCTACATATCGGCACCGAGGGGCTCCTCGGTTCAGACCTTCACCACTGTATTGGCACCGACCGTTAAGTCGGTTTAGACCTTGACCACGTCGGCTCCGAGATCTTCCTCAGAACCAAGGCCTTTATTTCCTGACTCCAGTTTTGTCGGTTCCAGTTTCGGCACCGACAACCACTTCGGCACCAATCCATGTGTCGGTGCAGACAATGACATTGGCACCGATGACTTCTTCGGTGCAGACTACAGTAGTTCAGTCTTTCTCGGCACCGTTGTCCTCAGTGCGATCAGATGAGATGGGCACTGAGTCTGCCTGTTTTGTGGACAGGCCTGTTTCTCCCTCAGTCTCTGTGAGGTCCACTAGAAGTCTTTGTGAACATGATGTGTTGCGTCTTGTGGACCAGGCATTCTTGGCCAGAGGTATTCCACCCCCCAGGAGCTATCCTTCCTTGGGAGGTGATCACCCATCTCCAAAGACACCCTCTTATTCTCCTCCTTCATTGCCTTTGAAGTCCATTGATATAGTACAGTCTACCCCTTATGTGGTTCCCTTTATGGATCTCACTAAAGAACCGCAGTTGCCTTTGTGGCAGGAAAGTTTTGCTATGACCCAGGATGTTAGCTGTGATACGCATAGCTTGCTGCTCCACAGCCATCCAGGGACTCCGAGTTGGCAGGCTGAGCCACTTAGGGGAGAAGTGCCCCCTGTCCCTGACATACACTCCTCTCTGGGTGGACCAGCCTTCCAACTGATGGGAGAAGGCTTTCGCTACTGGCGATACCGGACTGTCTATACCTCCGTCCGCCTCTGGTACACTGGTTTCACAAGTCGCACATAGTGGACACCGGGTGCAAGGGCCTCAGGAATCCCCTTTTCCGTTGTCTTCCCCAGCTTCTCCCACTGAGGAGGTCCACCAAAAAAGTTTGTGTAAGAGGAAGCACATGGACTCCACGGTGGAGTCTCTCACCGAAGACACAGATTTCGATGAGGGGGAAGGATCCCCTCGGTCACCCTCTGAGGTATCCTTTGACGATATCCTTGAAATCCTGAAACAGGGAGGTGACTGGCAGCCCTCTAATCCGACCCCTGAGGAATCTGTGTTCCTGCAGGCTTTTTGCGCCTCGCCCCCTACCTCCTGGGTTACTCCACCTGCTGATGAACTTGTCAAGATGTCCAGACATCTACTGGAAAAAGCCCTGGCATACTCTCTCCTCATTGCTCAAAGGCTGGGCATAACCATAAACTGGCAGAAATCCAATCTCACCCCATCTCAGTCAACAGAATTCATAGGGGTTATCTTGGACACAAAAAAATGCAGAGCTGCTATTCCAGAGCACAGAATCTTAAGGATAAAGCAACAACTAATTCCAATCCTTTCAAAGGAAAAATCCACGGCTCACTCAGTTCTACAGCTGTTGGGTTCCATGGCAGCCTCCATCACCATTGTTCCCCTGGCCAGGTTTCACATGAGGCTTCTACAATGGCTACTGCTCACCCAATGGTATCCTTTTCAGCATCCTCTTTCAACCATGATTCGAGTAACCCACAGGTGCAAACAGGATTTAAATTGGTGGATGACACACAATCTATCTCAATGTTCTCACCCCTTTTCCCCCCAGCAACCCAAGGCCACAGTGACCACGGACGCCTCCCTGATGGGGTGGGGGGGCTATGTCAAGGACAGACAGTCCAAGGCACTTGGTCCCAACCGGAGGCCCATCTGCATATAAATGTTCTAGAGCTGAGGGCGATGCTTCTGGCGTTGCAAGCATTCCATCCCCTGCTGCCATCTGGGACAATTGCGATTCAATCAGACAACATGTCGGTGGTCTGGTACATCAACAAGCAAGGTGGAACCAAATCGTACTCCCTTTGTCGAGAGGCCATGAGGATATGGCAATGGGCAATGGCTAACAACCGTTTTCTTCTAGCAACGCACATTCCTGGGAGTTCCAACATGATAGCAGACAGACTCAGCAGGTGCATTTTGCAACCTAACGAGTGGTCCCTGAATCCCTTGATAGTGGCGGAGATCTTCCACCGCTACGGCCTCTTTGCATACCCCGGCCAACTACAAATGCAGCAACTACTTTGACCTGATTCCCCCTCTGGGACAGTCACCCAGGGACGCTCTAGTCCACGATTGGCCCTCGGGTCTTCTCTACGCATTTCCGCCCTTTCCTCTCATTCCCCAGTTTCTGAAGAAAGCCCGGCAGTTGAAAAGAAAGGTAATCCTCATAGCACCTTATTGGCCACGACAGATTTGGTTCCCATTCCTTTGGCCTCACCTACTAGATCGACCATGGATCCTCCATCCAATCCCGGAGTTGATCTCACACCCACAGAACCTGATTCATCCCAACTTGAACAGCCTGAAGCGAATGGCTTGGCTACTCCAATTCCCTTGATTGCCAGGCAGAATGATCTTTCTTTACCAGTACGTGATATTCTCATTGCTTCTCAAAAGTCCTCCACTAGGATTACTTATCTGAGCAAGTGGAAAAGATTTACCTGTTGGCTGAAAGATAAACAAGTAGACCCCTTTTCAGCACCAGTGTCAATAATACCAGACTATCTGGCCGACCTGTTTCAATCGGGTCTATCGGTGTCTACCATTAGAGTTCATTTGGCTGCAATTTCTAATTTTCACGAGGGTGTCCAAGATTCCTCTCTTATGTCCCATAAATTGTGCAAGACCTTCATAAAAGGTGTGAATCATCTGAAGCCACCTTTTAGGGAACCTATTCCACCATGGGACTTATCATTAGTTCTACAAGCTCTGAAAATGGCACCTTTTGAACCAGCCTCTTCTTGCAATTTCAAGTACTTGTCATGGAAAACTTTGTTTTTGGTCGCTATTACTTCTGCCATACGTATTTCTGAACTTCAAGTTTTATGTATCAAGAGTCCATACTTGATTTTTCATAGAGATAGTGTGTCTCTGAGGACTAATCCATCATTTCTGCCTAAAGTGATCTCTGAAATGTCCATTAGTCAAGCCATTGAATTGTCAGGTTTCTTTCCCAACCATTCAAACAGAGGAGAGTATTGCCTACATACCCTTGATATACACAGGCAAATCCGTTTTTACCTTAACAGGACTAAACCCTTTCGTAAATCTGACCAATTATTTTTGGTCTTTTCTGGATCTAGATTAGGATTGGCTGTTGCTAAGGTCACATTAGCTAGATGGTTGAAGGACTGTGTGACCTTTATTTACACACAACGTAATATTTCGTTGCCCACTACCATGAAAGCTCATTCAACAAGGTCGGTGGCAACTTCTGCTGCCTTCCATACCAGAGCTTCTTTACATGACATGTGTGCAGCTGCAACTTGGGCTACGCCTCATACCTTCATCAATCATTACAAATTGGATTTAGCCTCCAGGGGAAGAGCATCTTTCGGTTCTATGGTGCTCAGGAATGTCCTTCCACGAGAGCCTCCCAGGAATAGAGGTAGCTGGGGACTCTGTCCCATACATAAGGAATGAACGAGGATTAACAATATCAGATAAAGAAGTTATGTCTTACCATAACGTTCCATCTGTATTGTTGATCCTCGTTCAGTCATTACAACCCTCCCTCCTTTCCTCTCCTGTGGTTTCTAGTGGATCTCACCATCCAGTTCTCTTAGGTTATTTGACCAGAGGTAACCTTTACCTTCTTTAACTTGCAAACTCAATCTGAGGTAACAGGAGAGGGGAATTGTGGGTAAGAGTTTAGCTCGAGAGTTTGAAGCTGAACCAAGCTTGGAAAATGTCCGGCTGGGTTCCAAGCTCGGAACCGATACCCATACGTAATGACTGAATGAGGATCAACAATACAGATGGAACATTATGGTAAGACATAACTTCTTTTTTTTGCAGCTCACGCTACCTGTTAATAATATTTGCCAACTCTGAGATCACGCACAAAGCAAGGTGATATTTAGCAACCTATCCCACTGGATAGGATCCAAAGTTTGTGTACACTGCTTAATGAAGAAAACTGTACCAGGACTAAGCTGTATTTTGTTTGTGGCATAAGGTCCTCTAAGTCGGTCTCCTTCCGTATGAATTTTTCAGGGCTCAAGAATTTGAGCAGTCTTCATCATTAGCATATTTAATTGATAATTTTGTTTCAATTACAAATAATTTCTGTTATTTATTAAGCTTAAAAATAGACTTCTTACATTTAAAATGCACAAGTGCAACATTAAAAGCATCAAACACTCCTATATCAAAATAGTAAATATCTAACAAAAGAATCTAGAGTATCCCTGGCCCAAGTTTATATACTCCCAAGTCTACTATATGCTGCCCCAACCCTTACCAACCTCCAGTCCTCATTAACCACTAGGCTGGAACAACCATACCATAAAATTGCCAGATTTGCGGCAAGCCTACCACATACATCTCACCATTGCTTGTCTCTGAAACACCTACAGGGGCTTGAATTCCCCCACCTACTTCAGTTTTATCCACTTCATACTACTCACTTTCTACTCAACAAACCGAATGCCTGCCCCTCACTAACCAACCTTGTATCTTACTACACACCCACATGCCCTTTCCGAAGCACCGATCAACATCTTCACCAAGTATAGAAACCCAATAAGGCTATAGGAAAATTACATATAACTATTCAGTATCCCAGAACTGGAACAAACTCCCAACCCACCTTAAGAAAGATTACTCACACAAACTCTTTCAAAAAAAGAACTAAAAAACTATCTGGCTAAACTTTGGATCTGTCCTTGCCATGGCCCTACTTGAACCGCTAACCTCCATCCCTCTAACCCCCCCTCTCCCAACCACCTCAGATTGACCCTCACGCAAGTTTCTGCCTTAATGACTAAATAGATGGTTACACTGTAACGAGAGATTTGACTTAACAACTTTATCATTTTTATTCTTTACTCTTTATATATCTTTATCTATCTATATATATATATATATATATATATATATCAAATGTATATGAATAAAAAATATGTGTTGCTAAAATTTCAGTTTTACATTGATGAGCATTTTATATTGTATTCTCTGATTATTCTTTCTGTACTCTGTTTATATTGCACTGTTATTACCTCTTGATTTTTATTTGGGGTAAATAATTCATCTGTTTATTCTACTCTGTATAATTTCAATTTTTTTTCTATTATCCTGTTTTTGATTATGTACTTTATTCAGTATCGTAATATTCATTGTATAAACTACCTGGAGCTTTTCTCCACAAGTCTACACTGAAAATGGGCTTTTTTCCTCAGTTGGACCAACCCAGTTAACAAATGTCAAATAAATAAAATAAAGACAAAAGAACAAATAAAAACATCAGACAAAACAGCACAGTATGAGCATCAAATTAAAAGACCTTAATCCATCCATATACAAGCCTTTTTTCCTGTTTTTACACATGGGGGTTAGGAGACAGTCATCTAGAGTCAATGTTCACACAGCCAGTTGGCAAGCCCTCCCATGGTTATTTTTACATACAGCATGCACACAGTTGTACTCACAGCTATGGCCAATTTAGAGTGTCCAGTCCACTTACTGCATGTTTTTGAAATGTGAGAGTAAACTTGAGCACCCAGAGAACTCAGGGAGGACATGCAACTCTACACAGAAAGCATGCCCAGACAAGAATTGAGCAGGACAACCTCTTTCTGTGAGTGACAACACTACCCACTGCATCACTTTGCTGCCCATTAAAACACCTTGGTGGTAACTAATTTTAATCTTTTAATATTATCATTATTAAGAAACAGTAGTATCATCACAGAGAACTTTCTGGAATAAAGTTTTGTAGGTACATGTTGAAGAGTGCCAATGAGGGCTTAGACCTTCGTCAATTAGGTAGTAAGATTCACAAGATGGAAATATGTTAAGAAAATAATTTAACCCTGAAAGTCTTAGACAAAATCTGGGAATCATTAGTAGTCTCTGTTGGATGAGAGGAGAAGCCAAAAATGATTGGTGTTTAGACAGGATCCATCCCATAAAGGGATACAAGTATGAGCCAGGATTCTAAACTGAGATTTAAATACCAAGGGCAGCTAGTATGGGTAATGAAGAATCCCTCTGTCATGTTCACTGCTTGATATTTGAATAAGCATTCATGCATCTGCATTCTGCACCACCTGCGATTGGCGTGGTCCCTAGTGTTGAAACCCAGGAAAGATCTCTGGGGAATAGCATGTTTGATTCTGTCAGTATTTCTTAGTTGGAATGTAAACAATTTACTGACAGCTGTCATCTGGTCTGAAGTGACAGCTGCTGAAAATAATAAAGCCTGAGTCATGTACACGAAACACAAGCTCCAACCACTGCATGAGCCATGGTGCTAAGGTATGTTGCAGTGTAGGGTTTCAGTTTGGTGTGAACAGTAAGGACCTCTGTGTTATTAGGGTTGAGAAGAACACAACTACTCCTCATCCATTTAAGGACGGATAACAGGCTTGGAAAGCACCAGCTCCTGGGAAAAAGGAGTGTTATCAGCATATTAATGATACTGTAAACCCCACATTTGAAGGACATTTCCAAGTGGAAGCATATTCATCAGGAATAACATGGGGTTCTAAACAGAACCATGAGGGACTTCATAACAGAGACAGTGACTGACGGAAAAAACAAATAGCTAAAAACAATATTTGTGTTTCCTGATAAGTAAAGTCTCAAGGAGGACCGATATTGAGAAACAGTGTTGATCGTCATGCAACCAGGATGTCAATCACCACTATAATGAGGAAAGATTCTGTACTGTCTGTGTTCCTAAAGCTGGACTGAAATGGTTCTAGAAGGTCATAGTTTCATAGGTAGTAAAGTTCATGCAGTGCTATAGTCACTTTTTCAGTAACATTACACTCCGAGGGAAGTTTAAAAATTGTGAGATGATTCTCAAGTGTTTTTCTAATCCAATGTTGGTCTTTTTAAAATCTGACTAATTAAAGCATCTTTTAAAATACATGGAGAATCCATCATAGTTCAGGAAGATAAAACAGTCCTGAAAATAACTAGACCAGATATATTCAGGCAGGCATTACTGGACAAGTCTAGCTTACATAATCTCAGTTTATAGAGATTGGGCAGAAGGCAACTACTTCTTATCAAATCCAAAATGGAATCCAAGCTTCCTTCAAGTGACTGCATAATAAGATCCAGAGGAAAGAAATAGTACAACTAAGTGTTGTCACCATATTAATGATGATGTAGATCCTACCTTTGAATGGCACCTCTGAGGGGAAGCACGTGTACTGTAAATGACATCTCAGAATGGATATATGTGCAGCAAGAATAACACAGAATAACAGAGGGCCAAATTAGAACCCAGGTGGACATTGCAGCAGAGAGGATGACTTGTAGAATATCTTATACCAGAAAGCATTTTCTTTTTTTCTGGTGCATCCTGAGAGGTAAAAAAAAATCAAATCACCTGCATACAGCAGAAGAGAGTCCTCAGTAGGTTTGGGGCATTCCAACATGATCTCATGCAGTGAAAAATCATTGAGGTTATTCACCAGTCTTTTGAGAGCAGTTTGAGTACTGCATTTCATCCTGAAGCTGAATTGAAATTGTTCTGGAAGAACAGAGGCTGTTAAGGTTCATGTTCTATTATAATCATTTTCTAAGTAACCTTACCCACAAACAGAGAATGCAGACTGAGAGATAAATCTCAATTATGTTCAAATGCATTTTTTGAATAGAGGTAGTTAAAGCTTCTTTTAAAGTACATGGAAAATCTCCCATCATCCGAAGGCTGAACAGTTCTCAAAATCATTAGTCCAAGTATATCTATGCTCACGTTTAGCAAATGTGGTTGGGCAAATCCAACTCAAGCATTGAAAGGTGCATATAAAAACATCATCTCCATGACCACAGAGTAGCTATTTATTTTCTTTAGTTGCCTAAAAGCCTGTTGTCTCATTGCTGAAGCTACACATGGCCAGTTCTCAGGTGCACGTTTCATTCTTACAGCTGTGCTAAATAATGTATTTCTTAATTTCCTTCAAGTAGCTGGATAGATGTCTAGATTTGTACCATTGGGCCAAGACTAGTAAATTCAGTTGTTGGTCATTTTTTTTTCTCGAGTGGCCTCTGATGATGTACTCACATCTTTCAGTACAGTAATGGTTATGTACAGCCTGGCTGTAAACAGAGGTTTAATAACAGCTGAGAACAGTAATGGAACCAATACTCATCAAACAGGTATTTAGGCAGTGTCTGAATTTCTAAGGAAAATTGTAGCACAGAGAAAATCAGTTATAATTGTCTTATATAGATGGGGGTCTGAGGATCTCAGTGTTCACAGAAGCCTTTGGGGTTTAAATATATTTTGATGCATTTTATGGCTTAATATTGAAAGAAATAATGTTTCAGATTAGCTATTCTTAATTGTTAGCCAAAAGAGTAATAAGCATGGTAGAAAAAAAATACAAGTCACACAGATGCTTTTCCTTTTCACTTATAGGTTTATACATGGCTAAGTGCCCTGAAGAACCATTTTAATCCTAAATACTCAGGGATGGATTAACATTTTGTAGTAGATGCAGAGATTTAGATGAAGAAATCTACTGCATAGTAATCCTTGTCTGTAGCAGACATTGAAAAAAAAAAAAACCTTGAACAAAACATTTGTCTACTAACCAGGAAAACAGTAACCATTGGTAAGCTGCCTACATCTTTCCTCAGATTCCCCAGATTTTAAACTACTCATTTTCCTCTGAAGCACACAGTTTTAAAACCTTCATATTTTTCAAAATGTCAGTAAGAAATGCAGATTCAAAAAAAATGTTAATGTCATATTTTATATAGTCTTAACTATTTAAAGTGAATTGCCATACTTTTCTGTAATGTTCCAATTTTGGTTTGCATGTATTGCAGTAGCAGTATTATTTATTGTACTGGTAACCCTTGTATGTGTTTTTTTTATGGAATTGTTTATTTCCTAGGTGAAATTGTCAAGAGAGAACTTCTAATGGCATGCTACCATGTATTTCTCTGTGAAATTCTGCCCCACATTTATTTATTTATTTATTCATTCATTCTATCTATCCATCCTTCCTTTCTTTGTTCTTTTCAGGGAAGACCTGGGGTACTGTTTTATATTAATAGGGAAATTTGGCCAGAACCTCAGGGAACTTCCCGTACTCTTGGTAGTCAGGGGAAGGATTTGTGTGTTACACATCCTGACTTCCTGTTTCCTGTCCAGGCGCGGAGGCAGCCAGGAGGACCAGGAAGAAAATATGGCTAATTCAGCTTTGACTGAAAATGAAGTGAAGGTTGATGAAAATGTAGCTGAAATGGTGGAATCACTACCAGAAGTTTTTTCTGATGCTGTGGGTGCAGAAAAAACAGTGATATTGAAAGAAAACGAGATTGTAGCTGTAACAAAGATGGATTCAGAGGAAAACTTTCAGAGGAGATTGTTTGAAGGAGAGACAGTTACCTCTGAAAAATGCATAATTACAACCCTCCAATTGGGATTACTTGGAATTATTTGGAAGAAATGGTAAACCAAAGGGAACCAGAAAGTGGAGCAGCAATTTCATGGAGTGACATGGGGAAAATAGAAGAGAAAGGAGAAGAAGAGACTGTGCCAGAAAACGTTCAAGAGACAAAAACTTATGCACAAACTGTAGGAGAAGGAGGAAAGAAGAAAGATGAAATAAAAGAAACAAAAAAGAAGTATACAGTATGTGTGAGCTGTAAAAAATAAAGTTTGGACAGGTATAACGTTTGAGACTTTTGTCATAGCACCTCTGGGTGTCAAAGCAAAAGTGGTAAGAGCATTCATTTTAATTAATAAAGAGACTTTTGTGACTTGATATTTGAGACTGGGCAGGCCATGGACAATTTTTTTGTGCATATGGACAAAAGAAAAATATTTATCCATGGTCAGAATATGTCATGCAAGCTTTTTACAGGCAAACAAAAAAAAAAGAATAATCCAGTTTAGAACTGAAGTTGAAGCAAAAGAACTGAAAGAACATTTGTTAACTTCGTGTAAAGAAGTAATGGACACTACAAAAGTATATGGTGAAAGAGGACATTGGACTGGGGGATGGGAATGTGGAGTAATGCTGAAACTAGAAAATAATGTTATGCACATACCTAGTATTATTATTATTATTATTGTTTATGGTAATAGGGGATGTTCTGTAGTCCTATCTCGCCTTCATTCTTACATATGGATTCGGAGCCGATTCTCAGCTCTGACTCGGCCGATTACAAAGCTCGAAGTCTCTTGGCTCATGGCAAAGTAGGTATCCCATAGTGCACTAGTAAGAATCCCCAGATCTCGTTTGCCACGTCTACATGTTCAGAAGTGCTCTCTTTCTTGGCCGTGGCTTAGTTGGATTTTCTTCATGTGATCGTTTTTGATGTTATTAATAACTTAGTATAAATAGCTTAGTCGTTGTTAACATAGATAGCAAATTAATAGTGTGTTTTCTGAAAATTTGCAAAGGTGTTGTTGAAAACTTGTTGGCCGTAGCTTCCACAGGCCTTTTTCTCCCTGAGTGGTATCCCTTCCTTGGTGTGCTAGTTTTTTGCTATATTTTTATATATCTTAGTGTAGGTCCTCCGTGTTTGTGTTAGGACCTTTTTTTCTAATCTTGTGTTTTTGACTGGAATAGTAGTATTCAATTAATAGCTTTGTGCCATGTTCCTTTATTAATTCTTATTAGCTACAACTAGTTAGTGTGTTGTTGAATTATTGCAGTTGTTGTTGCAAATTCTTGACGTAGCTTCTCCTCTGTTTACGGCTAGGTCCGTTTAAGTTAGAGGACCTAGTCCTCTATTAACCTTTTTTCTAGTGTGTTGTTTCCTCAGCAGGGCTACACTTGTTTAAGTTAGAGGACCTTGTCCTCTCTTCCTGCTTTTTCCTCCTGTGTTTGTGTTTCTGTCAATATGTCTAAGGAGTCAAAGGATCATAAACCTTCAGGTTTTAAAAAGTGCCTCAAATGCTCTCAAAAAATGTCACTGACTGAAGGGCATAGTAATTGTGTTTACTGCCTAGGTGCCATACATCTTCAGGAGACATGTTCTTTTTGTCACTCCTTCAGTTCTCGTGTTCTCCAGGAAAGGAAGAACAAATTGATCCTGAAAGGTCTCCTTAAGCCTTCCTTTTAGGAGGATTTAGATAGCTCTTCATCATCACATTCCATGTCTCCCTCTTTTAAAAAAGAGAAGGTCAAGTTGGCCAAGAGACAATCTCCCACCGACTATTTTATCTGGGCCTCCACAAAAAATTTAAAAAATTGGACAAACCTTCTACCTCTTTGGCTCCACTGTCCTCGGAGCCGGTCAAGGTTATCGTCATCGACACTCCATTATCGGCTCCAAGTTTTTTGGACACTTACCTCAGAGCCAATCTAGAGAATTATTACCAGTCTCCTCAACTGTCAGACTTCCGATTTTGCAGACATCTAGATCACCTACCTTTTCTTCCAGATCCTCCGAGTCTTTCTGAAGAGGATGTAGAGAGAGTAGTGCTTAGACTCTTGAAGTCATCGGTGCTAGCTAATTTGTTGCCGGCTCCAACCCAATTGGTTCCGGAGCCGTCTAAGGCCATACTCCCTGGTTACGTTCCTCCTCTGAGCCATGTTGGTCCTTCGGAGCCAGAGCTATTGGTGCCACTTGTAGAACCGTCGGTTCCAGCACCTCTTTTGTCTGTCTCAGAGCTGAGTTCCACTCCAACACCTTCAGCGTTGTCCTTGGTGTCTAGGAGCCGAAGATCACCAGTCAGCCCCGACAGGGACGCTTGGACCCAAACTTCATCAGTTCTGAGCCTACCTCTCTGTGCATTGGCTCAGTTGAGTTTGGATCCTACATCTATCTCGGAGCCGATGGATTTGGAGCCGAGGGCTACTTAAGCTTCCTCGGAACCGGGGGTGTCCTCGGAGCCCAAAAGAATTGCCTTGGAGATGATGAGGAGCGTGCTGTCTCGGTCTTAAGCTCCACACAAGGGTAACAATGCTCTTCCCCCTCAAGCTCCTTCCTCTGTCTCAGCACCATATATCTCTCTCTCTCTCTCTCTTGACAGCAGAGACCCACAGACTCAGGAGCCCACATTGGGTAGCCCCCAATCTTCCGAGACCTCCCCAGAATACCTTTCTGAGGAGCCTCCTCAGAAGAGAACTTGCAAGAGGAAGCATGTAGACTCCCCTGATGAGTCACCTCTGACACTGACCTTGAGGAGTCAGAAGGGTACCCTAGGTCATTCTCTGATGATATCTCCTTCGTAGATATCCTAGAGATCCTAAAACAGAGAGGCGGCTGGCCCACTGTCACCTCTTTTGATGATGAGTCAGTGTGCCTGAAGGCTTTCAGGTCTCAACCTTCAGCGTCTTGGGTGTCTCCACCTTTCGATGAGCTTTTAGATTTAGTCAGTCGAAATGTGTGAGAAACTCCTGATGCCGTGGAACCAGTCCCCAGAAGGCCCAACAAATTTCATTTTTGACTAAAGGTGTGCCTGTAGATGCCATGGTCGTGGCAGCAGCCACAAAGAAGGAACTAGTGGAAAGGTCCTCATCTGTCCATCCACCGAACAAGGAGTCTCAACCGATGGATAGATACGGGAAGCGTATCTTCTCTCCAGCGGCTTTTACACTCAGATTGCTGAATTACCTCACCCATTTTACTAGGCTTCAAAGAGCTCTCCTAAAGGAGCTAGGAGATACTCTCCAGGGTACCTTAGCTGAAGGAGTCCCTGAGAAGGTTACTGCTCAGTTTTCTACCTTAAACTCCATTGTTAACTCCTCCATGAGGCTGATATATTATGCAGCAGATGAAGTGAGCAGGGCAGCGGGTTCAGGAGTTTCCCTTAGGAGCCACTCTTGGATGTGCTTATGTAACTTTGCGGAGCTCTTCAAATCTACATTTACCAACTTTGACGGTTCCTCTCTGTTTGGACCAAAGGTAAAAGATACACTCACCAGGTGCAAGCAGGAAGGGAAAACTGTCTCTGCTGTGGGAGTACATTTTTCTGTCCCTTGTAGACCATACTCTAAAGGTCAGAGAGGTGGGAAAATGTGGTTCAAGAAATCTCAGAGATTTTTCCCGGACGCACAAGGTGATTCCTCATTCAGAGGCAGAGGAGGAGGAAGTAATGGTAGACATCGCCCAAGAGGCAGTGGGGGTCCGCAAAACCAGAGGGGCCATGATTCCTTTTGTGGATGGTCCCTATCAGCGCTCCTGAAGTGGGGCCTGACTATGCTTCTCTGGAGCCAGTCGGGGGTCGCTTATCTTTGTATCCCGGAGCCTGGCACAACATCACCCACGACAAGTGGGTACAAAGAATAATTTCCAGAGGATACTCCATACCCTTCTCTTTTCCACCTCATCCCACCAAGAAAATCCTGGATGTTCCACCCAATCACAGGGATCAAGTAACTATAGAAATCCAAAAGTTGCTTCAAAAGAGAGCCATCCAATCCATCCCCGCAGACCAGATAGGATTCGGAACTTACTCCAGATTCTTTTTAGTGCTAAAATGAACACGGGACTGGAGGCCCATCTTGGATCTCAGCAAATTAAACGAATCAGTGAAGAAGTCCAAGTTCTGAATGGTAACACTGCAGTTTATACTCCCCTGTTAGGGAAAGACAGTTGGATGTGCTCCATTGACCTCCAATATGTGTACTACCACATAAAAATGGACAGAGCATTGAGGAGTCATTTGCACTTTCGGCTGGGAGCCAGTCATTACCAATTTCGTGCTCTGCACTTTGGTCTCACCACAGCCCCCAAGGTGTTCATCAAATGCATGGTGGTAGTAACGGCTCACTTGTGATGTCTTGGATTCCAAGTGTTTCCATACCTGGATGACTGGCTCCTGACTACCACCACCAGGCACCTACTTCTACAAGCCAGAGATTCAACCATCCAAGTCTGCACTCAGCTAGAGATTACTATAAATTTGGAAAAGTCTGCCTTGTTGCCCTCTCAGTATGTGATTTTTTATAGGCGCAGAAATAGACACAGTCACCATGATGGCTTGCCTTCCTACAGATAGAATACAAAATCTAAGACAACAGATATACAGTCTACTTCCACAACACAAAGTCATAGCGAAGACGGTGCTCAACCTTCTAGGAACCATGGCCTCTACTATAACTCTAGTTCCACTAGCCAGACTACATATGAGAATCCTTCAATGGCTACTCTTTTCCCACTGGTCTCTTCAACAACTGCCTCTGTCTCATCCTATTTTGATAACAGAATCTTGCAAAAAGGACCTTCATTGGTGGATCCAGTCCAATCAACTAACGATAGGGACACCATTCATTCCTCACCAGCCTGTTGCTACTGTGACCATGGATGCATCCCAGATAGGGTGGGGGGCATTATCTAGGTAGGATGGTTCAAGGAACTTGGCAAGAACACGAAGCTCACTTGCATATCAATGTCTTAGAGATGAGAACAGTGCTACTAGCATTGCAAACACTTCACAACTTTCTTCCTCTAGGGAAAATAGCAATCCAATCAGACATTATGTCAGTGGTAGGGTATATAAACAAAGAAGGAGGAACCAGATCCTACCCCCTATGTCAAGAGGCTCTTCGTGTTTGGCGTTGGGCGATATCTTCCCAGTACTTTCTAGTTGCAACACATATCCTGGGGACAACCAGTGTGATAGCCGACAAGCTCAGCAAGGCAGTCTTGATGCCTCACGACTGGTCTCTGAATCAGAAAGTCATGAAACAGATTTTCCGTAAATGGGGACAGCCTTGCTGCAATCTGTTTGCCAGCCCAATCAATGCCAAATGCAGCAGCTACTTCTCCCTTATCCCCCCCCCCAGGGAGACACCGAGAGACGCACTTGTTCACAACTTGCCCTCGGGACTTCTTTATGCCTTCCATTCCTTTCCTCTAATATCGAAAGTGATCCAGAAAGCAAAGACCTTGGGAAGCAGAATGATTCTTATCACTCCTTACTGGCCTCATCAGATTTGATTCCCCTTTCTTGGGCCTCACCTTCTGGATGATCCATGGTCTCTGGACCCAGTACCAGACCTTCTGACACACATGTCAGGCACCTTCCACCTCTGTCTTCACACCCTCAACTTGACAGCGTGGCTGCTCCACTTCCATCCATAGTCAGAATTCATGATTTCTCCCCCAAGTTACACATATCCTCACATCTTCTCACAAGCCTTCTACTAGAAAATTATACGCTAGCAAATGGAAAAGATTTTCTATTTGGGCACGAGAAAAAAACATAGATCCTTACACAGCCTCCATTCCCTTGGTGTTAGAATTCCTAACCAAACTTTTTCATCAGGGATCAGCTGCTCTTACAATCAAAGTTCAATTGGCAGCGATCTTCAATTTCCATTTGGGACAACACAAACTTAATCTTATGGCTCACAGATTGTGTAAATCATTTTTAAAAGGCACTACCTTGCTGAGACCTCCCTTTCAGGAACCTGTATCTCCATGGCATCTAAATGTTGTTCTATCCAAACTTACTTCCCCGCCCTTTGAACCTGCACATACTTGTGAATTAAAGTTCCTTTCATGGAAGACCATTTTTCTAGTAGCCATTACATCCACCAGAAGAGTGTCAGAGTTACAAGCACTGTCAGTCAAACCTTCTTACTTGATCTTTCATAGAGACAGAGTTTCCCTTCATACAAATCCGTCCTTCATCCCCAAGGTTTGCTCTCATTCTAATATGAATCAAACTATTGAACTGCCAGTCTTTTTTTCCTAATCATTCAAACAAAGCGGAATATAAGTTTCATCAACTTGATGTTCACAGACAGTTAAGGTTCTATCTACATAGAACCAATGAGCTTAGAAAATCAGACCAATTGTTTGTATCTTTTTCTCAGACAAGAAAAGTTATGCCAGTCTCTAAGATAACATTATCAAATTGGATTTCAAATTGTATATCTTTTATTTACTCTTCTAATGGCAAAGAACTCCCGTTTAAAGCTCATTCTACCAGATCCGTATCCACATCTGCTGCCTTTCAAGCCAACTAACAGTATATGTGCAGCAGCAACTTGGGCTACCCCTCATACCTTTATTACTCATTACAAATTGGATTTGGCCTCCAGGGGTAGATCCTCCTTTGGTTCCACGGTTAGTATATTCCCGTGAGCCACCCGAGAAAAAGGTGCTAGGGACGCTGTCCAATATGTAAGAATGAAGGTGAGATAGGACTACAGAACATAAAGAAGTTATATCCTCACCATAACGTTCCATGTTTGTAGTCCATCTCACCCTTAATTCTTACGAATCCACCCACCTACACCCGTCCATGTATCCTAGGAGGATCTGGAGACAAGATAGTATCTAGCTTCCTTAGGGTGGGGACCTTTCATTTTTGTTGTTCCTTGTGGAAATACCTTCTATCACTTTTTTAGACAGCAGCAAACAAGATCTGGGGATTCTTAACTAGTGCACTATGGGATACCTACCTTGCCATGAGCCAACTGGGAGACTTTGAGCTTTGTAATCGGCTGAGTTGGAGCCGAGGATCGGCTCCGAACCATATGTAAAAATGAAGGGTGAGATGGACTACAAACATGGAACATTATAGTGAGTACATAACTTCTTTTTCTGTGAAATACAGGGGTCAACCAAAAACTTATTTTTGTGGAAAAAAATATCATTTAATCAATGAATGTGATAAAAAAATATGTTATTCATGTGGTATAATAGAGCATAATGCAAAGAAATGTGATTTAAAATGTTAAAATGTGGCAGTACTGGTCATTCATGTCTAGAATGTGAAATGAATGTGCAAGAAAATGAAGTTATACAGGATAAAGAGATAGTAGAATGTGTTATACATGAAATGTACAAAAAGATGTAACTGATAAAGAGGTTATACACGAAGTTAAAGAAAATAAGGAAAAAGAAACATAGGAGACAAGCGAGGAAGAAGCGGATTGGTGCACAGTAAGAAATAATAATTCCATAGGGAAAAGAGTTAAAGAAAGGCAAAAAAAAAATCAAAAATATAATGCCTGGAGAAAATAAGAAAGGAAAGGGATAAACATTTCATTATACTAACTGTTCTTAAAAACTGAAAATATTAGCTTTAAATGTGAACAGCATGAAAAATCTTAAAAGGAGAATAGGTAAATTACATTGGTGTGCTGCAGTAGATGCACATATTATTGTTTTAGAAGATATCAGATTATTAACAGAGAAAGAAAGAACACAAACTGAAAAACGTTGGAATGGTGTGGTAGCTTGGGACATGGGGAAAGAACCATGCATGGGCGTATGTATATTATGTCAAGAAAGCATTAACATATCACATGTAACCATAGTGGAACTAGGCCGAACTACGGTAATAGATGTTATATGGAAAATATATGTGTATATAGCTTTATATGCATATGTAACAAAAGAGAGAGAAATGATGTGTAAAAATATTCCTGAATATGTTTGTGTAAATATGGACATTATAATGGTGGGTAATTTTTAGAAGTAATTTAAGAAAATCTAAGAGCAATTGTGATGTTAAAATAGTTAAAGAAATTATGAGAAGTGGAAAGTTAAGTGAATGGTAGAATAACCACTGGACCTACAAAAGGAATGAAATTAGGACAGAAATTAATTATTTTTGAATGATTGATCGTTTAAAACTTAAAATAAGGAATTAAGTATGCTGGATTTTCAGATCATGTGGCTAATTGGGTTAAAGTACAGGAAAATGAAGAATATATAAGAATAGGAAAAGGAATAGAGAAAATTAATGAAAAGGAATTAGAGTTAGAAGAGAAAAGGAACTTATGGAATTATGGAAAAATCATATGAATATGAGAGAATTTTATGTTTGGCTTAATTTTAAACAAAAATATAAAAAAAAAGTTTAGAATGTATAAGGCAGAAAAGAAGAAAAGGAAGAGAGATATATAAGATGTTAAGTGAAAAAACATTCAGAGACTTAGAGAAAAAAATATTTTATAAAAAAAAGAAATATATAAAATGAATCGTATTAAATTAACTTGTTATATAAACAAAAATATTGTTTACAATGAAAGAAAAAAGAAGTAGCACCATATCTGAATAAAATAATAACAGAAGGAAAATAATTAAGAGTTAAAGAATAAGGAAGGCAAGCAAATAAGATAACAAGAAGGACTACATGAAATAATTAAAGAATATGTATTGGAATTATTTGTTAAAAGAGAAGAAAACAGAACAAATTTATAATGGTGAAAATTTAAGTAAAGATAATGATTATTTAGAATAAAAAATAACCGTGAAAGAATTTAATGAAATTTTAAAAGATATGAATTCTGCAACAGAACTGGATGGAATTGAATATGGTTTGTATAAAGAAATGAAGGAGTGGCAAAAATAATTTTTGTAGAAGTTATGAATGAATGGTTAGAAACTGGAATTAAAAAGAAACATGTACAGGAGTTATAAAATTTATATAGAAAAAAGAAGTAAAAATGAGTTAAAAAATCAGAGCCCTGTAACACTAAATAATACAAATTATAAAATTTTTATCAGAATAGTAACAAAAATGTTACAAAAATGGATAGAATATATGTCCAAAATGTATTTAGAAGAAAAGGAAGTCAAGAATTATGGATAATAAGAGAAATAATAAAAATATAGAAGCAAAGGTTATGATAGAGAAAATAAGTAAAGTATATGATAATATTCAATATATAAATCATTATGGGGAATTTTGCAGGCATTTAATGTAAGCAAAAAATATTACAAGTAATCAAATCTGTTTGTGAAAGGAACTATGTGAAACTAAATGTAAATAGCTGGACTGGGGAAGAAATAAAAATAATATATGGACTAAAGCAGGGCTGCACAGCTACTAGTGTAATTTTCTCATTAGATATGAATGTAATAGTGAGGGAAATTTATAAAATGTCAAGTAGTAGTGGTTACAAAATGAAGGAAGCACAGTTGCCAATAATGTATAATTATGAGTATGATAGTGTACTAATTGTTAAAAGTAGAGTATGGTTGGAAAAAGTAAATGAAAATTAAGTATAAATAAAAAAAAATTTGACCAGTAATCCACACTAGCACTTCTGTCAGGCGAAGTAATAAAGCCACAGATAAAATCTTCAATGAACACTCATTTATTTAGCAGATTCCAACAGTTGCAGAATCACCAGCACTAACACATTTGATACACTTCATCAGATGTGGGCGATCTTATCGTCTTCCAACTACCCAAGGCCTACCTTACTCACACCTCAGGTCATCTGGGACGTGATCCTGCCTCAACAAAACAATTACAAAAACATAAGGTGATTTTTAAATAGGATTGCTACACCACCTCATTTTTTTTCTTTCCCTGTCCTTTCATAGGATATTGTAACCTGGAGTTTCTATTTCATTGTTAGTGGTATCAGGTTTTCGCCAAGACTCAGCAGGACAATATTTGCTAAATATAGTGCAAGGTTGGCATGTAAATCATGAATTTTATTGGAAATGCTTCTGATGTTAATGTTTAGCATTAATTAGGTCAGTATTTTTCCTAGAGTGCTGAAATAAGCTTAAGGAATGTAGTTGGGTGGAGTTGTTGCTATTATGGGTCTGTGCGCCAAGGATGGGATAAATATCTCCACTAATAGCTAGTTTGGATACAATATGTACTATGGTTTTATGATCTTAGCTAAGTAGATGTCATATTTTATGGATGGTTTAGGGGCGTGATGTGAGGGTGAGTTTGTTAGAGGGGTGTTGAGAGGGTTGGCATGCTGAAGATAGATGAGGAAATGAGGAATCTGAATGATGCATGTTTGTGTGTATAAGAGATGGTGGAGGCTTATAGATTCTCCTATATAAAAAAGCACACTTGCTGAACACCATGGTAATAGGAAAAGTCATTTATGTTGCTAACATCTATATGATTCCTATTAAGTGTGAAAAGGAACTAATGATGATTGTATTTTCTTTTATATTGGGGCTCTAGACTGAATCCATTAAAGAGAAGGATTCTGTATATGAAAGAAGAGCAAGAAGGCTTGGGTTTAATAAACCCAGTAGTACATTCAGCATCTTTAATTTTATATAAGGTATTAAAATGAATTATGAAGGAAAATAAAAACTTAATAGAAATGGTACTATATTATAAATACTAAGCATTGTGGGAAGGAATGGAAGTTAAAAAAGAAGTAAAAGCATTGTGAATGAAGAAATGAAAGAGCACCAAAACAAAATTGTGTTATGGAAAATAGAAAAAGAATATATGTAAAAGGAATGGTACTTAAATATCATGAAAGCATTTTATTGCACTGATCCATTGAAAGATGTCGAAATAGGTAAGAAAAAAGCCATAATGATGAGATATAATAACTATAAAAAGATTAAAGAATGTAATGATTTTTTATGGAGATTGTATATTAGAAAATTGCTGGTTAAGGCAAATATGCCATACAAAAAAAAATCAAGATAGAATATATAATAAATGTGGAGAGTTTGTAACTACTTAGCATGTATTTTTGAAATATGAAATAGTTAATTTATGGAAAGAAGTATGTAAACATAATAGGGAGAAATTTTTGTTAAAATTTGAGCAAATAAATATGGACATAATAGAATTTGGTTGTCATGGTGCATGAAAACAGGAAGAAGTGAAGAAAATAAAAGTAATATTTAATGTTTCATGGACTATATAGAACAAGAGATTAAATTAAATTAAATACAATGGAAAATAGACTGACAAATATTCTGGACAAAATAATGTTTTGGCTATGGAGTGGGGGAAATGTTTAAATTTAAGATTATAATGCATGGAGGTTTGTAAATAGATATAAAGATTGTAAATATGTAAATAATATGTCATGTATGTATCAGTAAACTCCTACTCTTTTCTATAGGTGCCATAGATCTTTTACAGTCACCCGAGCTACTACCAACTCAAACAGATGGGACCTCAGTTAAAACAATCAGGAGTGCAGCACCTGCTTATTCTGCACTACATTGTTAACAATCCATCTACCTGTTGTAGGAATAAAACCGACAGCCTTCTGCTCCAAAGGCATATGTGCTTACCTATTGCACCACTGACACTGCCATTATAATTTCATGTTAAATAAACAGTGCTATAGTAGAGCTGGAACTAATGGAGTGTGCCAGGCATTTTTTCAGAGACTTACTTAATTTTGCTGGACTTCAGCTATGAGGGGATAAAAGCAATGTAAATACATCACATTCAGTATTTTAATCTAATCAGTATTGCATTGGTTTTACTATTTTACATGACACTACTACTCAACGAGTTACAGTTAAGTTGCACAATTTGGAAACAAGTTTTACCTGTGTGTTGTACTGACAATTGCCTCATGCTTGTTGCAGTTCATTTTTAAAAATGGCAGAAACAGTGTTTTTTGTTTATGTATTGTTTTTAGGTGTCTAAGCCACAGTATGATGTTAGTTGCGCTGTGTGTACTTTTCGCCTGTCCACAGTATTGTAGAATGTCCCTGATTGGGTTCTCTCACACACAAGGAACTTTAACATCATGTTACTGCATACTTAACACACGACTTCCATGTGCACTTCACAGTCTATCTCAAAACAGTTCGCATTCCATTCAGAAGAATTTAAATAATGTGCCAATTTTCACTCCTTTGCTCAAGAACAACATTGTGTGTTTAGGTACATGTGCGTACATTTGTGTAACAGTGTGTGAGGCACAGCTCCCATGAGTATCATTACAGAGTTCATTCTTAATTTCATATTCATATCTAATTTTTCAAACAGATCCATACTGTTCACTAACGTCCTTGCCTACGTAAGAAGCAAAAATATTTTACCCATATACATACTGCTGCCACCACTCAAAACATTAGCATAAACAACAATGCACCACTGTGGACCAACAATGAAGACAGTATGTCACACCACAAAATGAAACTAATGTAGTCACCAGTTAATATAAATACATTTATTATATCCCAGTAAAACCCATACTACTCATGATTTCTGAAATGCCTTTCTCTACAATATGGAGAAGACCACACAACCTCATCAACATCTTTGTCATCTCAACTTCCTGATGAAATTAAGCAAGGGTCATTCTTGTAAAAATTTAGAACTCCAACATCAGAAGTTATACCAAGCCTCACTGATATTACCAAATAAAAATTATGATGGACATCACTGCTATCACTAAAAGGAACCACTTTCACTTACTGAACTGACAGCTTTCGTGGATTTCTTTACATGACATCAAAAGCCACAGGACATTCCACAGATAATTACAGGGAAGTGGAGCATCTTGCAGTAAAAAATAACAGAAAAAGGGGAAAAAATATTGCAAAACTTGAAGTGATTATGGCAAAACCACAAAAAAGGCATTACAACAATAAAGCAGCAGTAAAGGTAAGGATATGGACAAGTCACTTTAAACAAACCACTATACTTTTGGGAATGAAGATTAGACAGTGCTCTCACAGTGATCGTGGCTGTATTAGTATTCATCATATATGGGAATTATTTGCAAGGGGATATCTGCCCATTTGATCAGACGTCTGGAGCTTTGGATGTACCCAGGGTGAACTAGTCTGTTCCCCACACCAGAGACATTGGTATGGTACTGAGAAGAAATGAGAGATATCAACCCCCACCCTCTTTATTTCTCTTTTGTTGCATCATAGCATTCAATAGTAATTCCACTGGTCTTTTACAGGTGACCTCCAAAGAGATAAAGTACCCTTTGGGGAAAATTTTCTTTGTCTTATTAATTGTACAGTGTTAATCTTTGTATTTTTTTTCTGTCTTAGTTTTTTTTTCTTTGAATGTGCTTTTGGAGTTTGTTCCTAAGCTGACATCAGTCTCAAAAAAATATGTCAAACAAGTGTACCTGTGGTTAATAGATCCCACTGAAGGACTTCTACCCTCAGTGATTGTTTGGTCTTGATGATCTTCCTATTTCAGTCTGTAAGAAGTGTTTGTATTATAAAAAACAGACCTTCGAGAATAGGGAAAACAGATCTGAAAACTTTCGTGGTGCACCAGAAGCTACAAATGGTAAACCAAGGGCTATCCATCCCTTTAACATTGTCTGCAGGCATGACTTTTGGTGGGGCTAAAACACAAATCTAAGTAGAACAGGAACATGGTAATACCTAGCAAGTCATTATCTAAGGAAGCAGACAGGGTACGCAAGACATACAGATTCTGCCAATTTTCTAGAGACATGAGAACTCTAGCTACCTGGAGGTGCCATCTAGTAAGCCACTGGCTCCATGACCTAATTATTCTCTGCCCTCTCCTTTGAAACCCCAAGGAAAACTAAAGCAATGTAGCCCTTTTTGTATCTTGCCAAGTCTCAGCAAAGATCACTGCTGTGTCACAGCCAGTTGCAGGTTCCCTGTTGTTCGTCATTGGCCAGCATGTGAAGCAGGTCTCAGCAGAAGGCTCTTCTCCATCAGGCTTTACTTCTGTTTTGTGCAGGAGACAGTAGCCCTAGAACAGCTAGTGATAATTTCTGAATTTAAACAGGTTTTGAGTTGCCTGTCGGCCTACATTTTTGCAGATTGGATATGTATCCCAGAAACACACAACTTTCATTTTTTTCCCTTTATTTTCCATCTCCCGGCTGACTATTAACAGTCCCCAGTATATCTCTTTGTTTTCTGGATCTGCCAACCCCTGATGTCCTTCTCTGGGCTTATTGTGATAATGGTTGGGGTCAGCAAGGAGATCAAGGTGTACTGGAACCATGTTGTGCTTCTGCTGGGACTGTTTTTGTATGATTTTTTTCCCTGCTTGTGTGAGATCTGGTAACAGCCTTTCTGTTTGGCAGATGAAAGTGCTCCCTCACCAGACCTGTCATCTGATTCAAATTTTGATGAAGAGGATCCAGGAACTCACATATTCCACTGAGCTGTATTCCTTGTTGAGGTATTACACAGATGAAGAGTAGTTGCTATATTTGGGCTGTTCTCCCTCCAGAAGATGTCTCATTTGGTGTGGTCCTCACTATGATGAGGGAAAATTTCAAATGGGGACCCAAAGAGCTGTTTGATTTTTATAAAAGGTACCTTAAATTGCTGGATATACATAAACCCATACCGACAGTTCTCTCTCATGCATTTTAAGCATATGAGGATGCTTTTCCAAATGCCTTCCTGGAACCTGACTCTCAATCTCGGGATTCCACAAAACCTCAGCCACTTTGGTCATCAGAGTCATCAGCTGTCAGATGCACATTTTGCAGTGTTTGGCGAAGTTCTGTAACAAATAGAAAAATGGCAGAAGCCCTTATGGATGTCTTCCTAAAGCAAAGACTTCCACACTGATTCAGACAACTTTAGTAGTGGGGAGATATAGGTATGATGCAATTGGTGCATGTACCAGGATGACTGTTTATGGCACAGTTATTAAGCCGTGCATTTGGGTAGGAATCCATCATTTGACAGAAGATGCCAGTAGGCATATTCTTAGTATCCAGCTGGGACAATGTCTTTCATTTGGTTCTTCTCACATAAGGTATATAAAAAGCTAACAAAACTGTCCAAATGGTGAAGCAGTTATTCCACTCAGAGATTTCTAAATGTAACAGAAATCCTTCAACTAAAGAGTGCCTTTGTTATAAGAAACAGATGCAGGGTGAACAATTTAAAAAGAAGAAAATCTTCAAAAGAATGTTCCTTTATCGGTGGTAGAGGCCAGGCCAGGGCAGGCAAAAAAACACAGAAGGGAAATGAATGTCTTTATTCTTAGTACAGTCCTTTTCATTATAAACTACATAATCTCCCTCCCTTCACTATCCAAGATGGGAGAGCGACTCACACTTTTCAGTGACAAATAGCTTGTGCTGATTGTTTTTGGAATAGAAACAAGAGTTCACATATTTTCTACCATGCATCAGTAATGATTTAAAATCTCAGGACTTGCATTCATACCTCCCAGTCTCTTAGCACAAGTCCAGACAAAGCTTAAAATAATGGGGAGAGGGAACAAAGGCCCAAAAATATAGATAGATTTTAAGTATTGCTCTTATAAACTTAAGTTGCTAGAATAACAGGAATTGTGTTAGCATGCATTTTCTGAAGTATAAAAAGTTAGAAACTCAAATGTAGGTCATTATGTAGTGACTCACTCGTTTTGCCAGAAAATAACAAATTTTATGAGGAACACACCAAAAATATGATATAAAAATCTGGACAGTTGAGCGATATGCTTGTAAGTACCAAAATGTGCAGATCTAATGGCCAGTAATTCAGTTTTAAATATATTAAGTCCAATGCTGCCATTTCACAGTGGGAATATTCCCTTTTATCCAAGGTATGTTAATGTCAGTGGTGAAATATATATATATATATATATATATATATATATATATATATATATACACAAGTTTATGGGGTGTAGGGAGTTTGCCCCTTATACTGGGAAAAAAGTTATTTAAGTGCAAATGAGCATGTACAGTATTAGCTTTGATGAAGTCAGTTAATGTCTGTTGAGAGGACAAAAGCGCGTAAGCATTATTTGTGATTTTTTTATTGAATTTTTAGTGTTTGTGGATGTTTTGATTAAATGCCTAAATAAATTCTTCATTTCTAAGTAGTGCTGGTGTTTGTTGATTTTCTGCAGTGTATTGGAAATGTTTGGTTATCAAAAATAGTGGCACTACAAGAGCTGTTAATTCTGGGAGGTGATTGAAATCTAATCTCCAGCCGCAGAGATGTCGGGGGGGGGGGGGGGGGCAAGAGAATAAAGGATAGGAAAAGAAGCCAGATATCTAGCAAAATTCTTAAAAATATATTTGGAATTAAAGATACTGGCAGAGTTGAACAAGAGGCAGGAATTTACACTTTTATCAGCACCTCACAAAACATGGGTTGGGCTGGATGGATAATACATAATAGAAGAGCACATTAGTCAGATAAAGGAACGGGACACATACCTAGTAACTATAGTGGATCATGCCCCAGTAGTAATAAACCTAATGCCCATGAAATGAACTAGGGGACATTGGCACTGGTGCTTTCCTATATACTTCCTGAAGAAAAAAGAATCTAAGGCATGAATAAGTGAAACCCTAAAAAACCTCCTCGGGGAGATGAGGGAAAGGTTGGAAGATATGGTAAAAAAAGGAGATAGTGGTAAAGGGAGGCATGTTCTTCGTGTTTCACTGTTGCAGTTATCACACTTGGGTTGTCTGCCTGCAGGTATCCCTCAGGTGGCCCGAATACCAGAGACTTAGTATTTCTGCGTCGGATGCTGTCGCTCCAGGACTGACGTCAGGTCATCAGGGGTGTAAAAACAGGCAGCTGACACCATTACATCAGTCTTTCTTACTGAGGAGCCCGAAGCAGAAGCAGTTCGCAAGTGCTGGTCGGCCGCTACCTGAATTTTCGTTTACAAATTGAATAATCCTGAAACCTTCTAAAGCTAAGTACCCTATTGGGGATCCTTTTTCCTTGCTCTAACCAATGTCAGAAAAAGTTAACAATTGTCTTGCCTGTGGAAAGCAAATACCACACAGAGATTTTCATTCTTACTGCGTCACTTGTTTAGGCCCAGACCACAACGTACCTCACTGTCGTTTTTGTGCCTTGTTCAACGCCCGAACCATTCGTCTTTGGGTTCTCATTGTCGCTAAATCTCCATATTCCAAAATGGCTTTGGTAAGCCAACTAACTACCAATATTCCAAAAAAAACATAAGAATAAAGACAGAGACAGACCTCATAGGTCCAAAGCTGCCGGCGACGCTTCCGTTAAGCTAGTTGCCAGTTCGCTGGTACTCAGTGAGGCGCTTTCACAGCCCCTGCCTCCCCTCCAGAGGATTTTTCTTTTGGTGAAACTTTACATACTTTTCACTGGGAATGCCAAGACTGTCCTCAGTCCAAAAAGAGACTCAGAGAATTCCTAGATTTGCCACAGCACAGGCCTTTAGCAATATCCCCTGTCCTGGAAGTTGTTGATGATGTTTTTATGGAATCCAGTCTTACTCCTGATACTTTGATCCTCCCCCTAGGAAACCAGACGGGTACTACAGAGTACCTGACACGCAGAAATTTATTTTCAAGAATCCTACTGCTGACCCAGAGATCATTTCCCAGGGCCTAAAGGTATCAAGGCAACTACAGCCAAGAATTCAACCCCTTCAGACAGGGATTTGACAGATGGGGTAAGAAGTTATATACCTCTGCAGCTCTTGCTGTTAGGGCATTGAATTGTCAGTTTCACATGCTGAAGTACCAGCAACATATTATGGAACTTACTAAACAAAAAGTGGCTACCTTTACAGACTGTGCAGAAAATTAAGAATTGCAGGAGCTTTATGCACTCTGCAAGCCAAGTCAGCAAGCATACTTTGCAGTGTGGCTTTGACACCCTAGAAGCATCTTGCCGGGCAGCAGTCACTGGTTCTGTACTGAGAAGACATGCTTGGCTCAAGCAGCATACTTTGCCAGACCATGTCAAATCAAAGTTACTAGACGCTTCTTTGAACAAGGACAGTTTGTTTGGCACCAAAGCAGAAGAGGTTCTTAAAAAGATGGAAGAAAAAGCTAAGTCTATGCAGACTGTTAAAGAATTCTTACAAGTGCAACTCCCTAGATTTAGTAGGCATTGCCCTTCCTAACACTGGTCATTTCCAGCCCCCTCCAGGCCATCTCAAGCCAGACCCAGGGGAAACAGACCACCCAGACTACAGTCTCAGGGTATGTAGAGATCTTAGCAATGGAGTGTCCCCACCCCCAAAGCAGGGAGTGGTAAGCCACCTCCTTATGGAAAAAACTCACAGTTACTTCTCTGCTCCACTCCCCATCTCTGTCCTAATTGCTGGTGCTCCTAGGAGGAAAACTTGCCCTTCATGCAAAAAACTGGATGTCCATCACACAAGACCGATGGGTCCTCAACATTGTATCCCAGGGGTACAAAGTTTACTTCCACTCACTGCCAACCCCAGGAGGGTTTCCAGACCTTCCTCCAAACCAGTGGGCAGAAACTCAAAGCCAGTTCCAGTAGAACAAGATAGTTCAAGGATTATATTCCAGACTCTTTCTGGTACCCAGAAAAGAGGGCTCTTGGCACCTAATCCTGGATCTTTCATTTCTCAACACCATCCTAGTGGTACCAAAATTCAAAATGCTTACCCTGCAACAGCTTCTACCTCTGCTAGCCAAGGGTGCCTGGTTAGTCACCCTAGACTTAAAAGAAGCCTTATCTGCAGATCCCTATAAGGGAGTCATGCAGGAAGTATCTACGTTTCAGGGCTGGATTTATGCATTATCAGTTCTCTGCACTTCCCTGTGGCTTATCCACTGCACTCAGTGTATTCTCAAAATGCCTGGCTCCAGCCATTGCTTACTGCAGGCAGAGAAATATCCAAATTTACCCATACTTGGACGACTGCCTGATTCAGGCAGACAGTCAGGAATTGCTGTTGCAGCACCTGACATTTGTGAAAAACCTTCTCACTTCCTTGGGGTAGATCATCAATGAAAATAAATCAAAACCGGTACCCAGTCAAAAGATTGTATTCCTGGGAGCAAGCTTGGACACAACATCCCAGATGGCATTCCTCACTTCAAACAAACAAGCCTATCTGACAGCCTACTTCAAGCAAATGGCCACCAGAACCCAGCTATCTGCAAGAAAAATACTGCAGGCCCTAAGGTTCATGGCCTCATGTATACTGTTGATTCCATATGCAAGACTGCATATGAGGAAACTCCAATGGTACTTAAAAAGTCTTTGGTGCCAACATTCTCAGGACCTGAAAACAGTCATTCCTATCATACCCTGTCTAAGGACAGAGTTCCTTTGGTGGGCAGAAGCATGCAACCACAAGTGAATCAACCCCATGCCGCCCAGACCGTAACCACAGACGCATGAGAGTATGCCTGGGGAGCACACATGGACGGCAAATGCATTCAGGGCCACTGGATCCCAAGTCAAATTCATCTGCACATCAACCAAAAAAGCGATGCTATCTGTGCAGAACGCCCTGACAGCTTTCAGATCCCTACTCTTTCCAGGACAACTTCTAATAAAAACAGTCAACCCCACAGTTATGTGGTACATCAACAAGCAGGGGGGAACCCACTCGTACCCACTCTGCAGGTTAGCCATGGCCCTGTGGAACACAGCCTTGGACATGTAGGTCCATCTGCAAGTTCAATTCCTGCCAGGCAAACAAAACTCACTGGCAGACTTAAGTAGAAATCTCCTAGACCCACACAAGTGGCAATTGGAGCCAAGCAGCTTCAACCTTCTGATTCAGAAATGGGGGACCCCAGAGGTGGATCTCTTTGCCTCCCCCTACAACCACCAGCTCAGCAAATTCTGCACCAGGAACCCTCGCAGCAGGGCCTGGAAAGTGGATGCCCTTTCTTTTCAGTGGGTAACTCTCTCAGTCTATGCCTTCCCCTTTGCCCCTTCTCTCAAGAGTATTAATCAAGACAGGACAGACCAAGGACAATTCTGATTGCCCCGGACTGGCCACGCCAGCACTGGTACCCACTCCTGCGCAGCCTGGCACCTACAACAGAACCCAACCCTGCTCTCTCAGCAGGAGGGACAGATTTTGCATCCACAACTGCAAACCCTAAATCTTGCAGCCTGGCTTATTCCTTGAATGCTCCCCCCAGCAACCCTAAGCAAACAGGTGCTGGACATCATTCTTGAAGCCAAAAGACCCAGTACAAGAAAATCGTATGCTGATAAGTGGAAAATGTACTGCTCCTGTATTCAGTCTAAAGGAGAGGACACAACTCTGCCCTCCCTGCCTCTAATCCTGGATTACTTAGCAAATTTACTCCACAGAGGCCTGTCCTTCTCCTCCATTAAGATGCATGCCTCAGCCATTTTGGCTCATTACAACACGGAGCCACCTGTGTTCTCGCACCCTCTTATCAGACAGTTCCTGAGAGGGGCAAACAACTTAAGGCCGCCTAGCAGAGCACCCACCCCTGCTTGGGACCTTAACTTTGTACTGGAAAAGCTCACGCTTCCCCCCTTTTAACCTGCTGCATCATCAGAGTTAAAATTCCTCTCTTGGAAAACAACCTTGCTTCTGGCCATCACTTCAGCTAGAAGAGTGTCTGAGCTGCAAGCACTTATGGCTGTGGAACCCTTCAATATTTTCCATGCTAACAGGGTTTCCCTCAGGATTAACCCTTCCTTTATGCCTAGACATGGCTCTAAACCAATCCATCCATTTGCCAACTTTCTTCCCTAATCCTCAGAATAAAGGGGAAATGATCCTGCACTCCTTGGACTTGCACAGACGCTCAGATTCTACTTTGATAAGACTAAGCCCTTTAGAAAATCTGACCAGTTAGTAGTCAGCTTTGCAACAGGGGCAGAGGGCAAGGCCATTTCAAAACAAACAGTTTCCAAATGGATAGCACACTGCATCCATTTCTGCTACAAGCACCATGGGAAACCAACCCCTCAGGGGGTCAGAACACATTCCACTAGGGCAACTTCTACCTCTACAGCATTTCTCAGGGTAGTCCCTACCAGGGACATCCTGGAAGCTGCTACCTGGAGTTCTGTACACACCTTCACCAAACATTACCACCTGCCTATCTTTTCCAAATCCAGGGCAGGTTTTGCAACAGCAGCCCTGCAAGACATACTAGCCAGCCCTAACTCTTCTTGACTGCCTCCACCCTGCTTCAGCTTTGGGAATCCACGCAAGTGTGATGACTGCAGCAGTGAAACATGAAGAACATAGTACAGTTGTGTACACTTACCATAAATGTAGATGTTCGAGTGTATTCACTGTTGCAGTCCTGGTTTCCCTCCCTCCAGTCCCCTGGTTTCTCTCTCTCCTCTCTATGGCTATTACTCACCCCTTTCAGGGGTATTGGTATTTACTTTTTACTGGTGGTGTTTTCCCCACCATAAATTAGCTCCCTGTTTTGGGGGGCTCCTGACATTTGGGGCAAGAAAAACTAATGTAATGGCATCGGCTCCCTGTTTTTATACCCCTAATGAGCTGACGTCAGTCCTGGAGCGACAACATCTGACGCAGAAATACTAAGTCTCTGGTATTCGGGCCGACTGAGGGCTACCTGCAGGCAGATAACCCAACTGTGATGACTGCAACAGTGAATACACTCGAACATCTACATTTATGGTAAGTGTACACAACTGTACTTTACCATTCCTGTTAGTATTGAAGAAGGTGAGTAATGGGAGAAAATTAACAGCAAATATTTGAGGGCATTAGAAAAAGTGAAGGACCAGAGGAGAAAAAGTAGGGGTAGAGAAGAACTACATGGAGGAGCTCAGAAAAACTATAGAAAATGTAAAAAAAAAAAAATCACTTGGACTTCATCTGTGAGGCTCGACAGATGACACTAGCATTGTCATTCTTTGATAATACAAATCAAAATAACTGCAGAACATGGTAAAGCAATAACATGTTGAAAAAAACAGCAAGAATGTAATCACAGCATCAACAATTTAATGATAAAGCTTTCAGATAAAATCCTTCATCAGTATAATGAATTTTACACAAGAACTCATTTAAATAATTAAATAAAATAAGCACATGACATCACACAGCCAATTAAAACATTCTAAAAACAATTATCTTGAACACATTTGTCTCTGCTTCAATACAGGTTTTAAAGAGACAGTTTTATTTTCTGTTTCTTTATATTTGCTAAATTTTTTAAGCAAATATTCGAAAAATGTTAGGAGTTATATTAGGGACACTGGTGATTTTTTGACTCAGTTACATGAGTGGTATTCATCGAATAGTGTCAGTAATTGTCTTTTTGTAACACTTGACATTGTTTCACTTTTCACAGTAATCCCTCAAGATTATGGTATATCTGCTATCAGAGACTTATTGGTGTGGGTGGGTGGCCATGATGGGCGACAGACTGAGACGATTTGTGAGTTGCTACAAATAGTTCTTGAGAACACCTTTTTCTTATTTGAGGATGATTACTATCCTCTGCTAACAGGTGTAGCGATGGGTAATACATGCTCAAATCTAACTTTAAAAAAATGGGAAGATGAATATATTTTTAACAACTATGTGTATAGTTCAACTGATACTTTTCTATTTTGGAGTGGTAATGAGCAGGAATTAATGCAATTTGTTAATTATATTAATGCCACCACTAGCTTTTTGAAGTTTAAGTTGACCTACTCGAGTTCTAGGGTAAACATTTTAGATATTGAACTTTTTGTGAAAGATGGTGAACTAAATTCGACTGTGTATAGGAAGCCATCATATAAAAATAATTATCTTAATAGACAAAGTATGCATGCACAATTTATTTTTAAGAGTATTGTGAAGGCACAATTTACACGGATTTCTCGACTTAATACTGAGAATGCTTTATTGACCTCTCAGTTATAATGAAGGAATTCATTGAGAAGGGTTATGATGAACATCTGGTTCAAACTTTCTATCATGATACCTTAGCAGATAGAAATAATGGATGTAAACCTTATCTTACATCTGTACCATCGGAAAGTATTGCTCGAGATAAGATTAATAAAGTATTCTATGTTGCTACATATAATAGGGTTAGTAGATGAATAGAAGATATAATAAAAGAAAACTGGTGTATTTTGTTGAGCCTTCCTGAATTAACTCAGTATATTGGCGTCTTTCCTAGCTTTTCATATAAGAATTGTTTGAATTTAAAGACACCTTTTGTTATAAAGATTTTCATCAACAACAAAGAATAATATCTAGTAAGATAGGGACCGTGCCATGTTATAATTGTTCTAGTTGCGCTCACATAAATAAGGATCAATGTTTTACACATCCGAATACCAGTAGGATGTATTTTGTTCAACATTATGCCACTTGCAATGCTGATAATATTGTCTATTTGGCTACTTGTGGGGGTCTGCCCTGCATTTTATGTGGGGAAATCTACACGCTGGCTATGGGACAGAATGGTGGAGCATAGGTCAGAGATACCTAGAGAGGTTTGCACAAATGCTTTGGTTCAGCACATTATTGAAAATGGTGATGCCCATAATTTTTCTTTTAGGGTTTTGGATATAGTTTTTAGAGACCTACGAGGTGGAGATATAAATAATAAGCTGGAAATCTGGGAGTATGATTGGATTTTGCGTTTGGATGCTGAACATGCCCCTGGCATAAATAAAATGGTCTCTTTAAAACCTATATTGAAGCAGAGACAAATGTATTTAAGATAATTGTTTTTAGAATGTTTTAATTGGCTGTGTGATGTCATGTGCTTATTTTATTTAATTATTTAAATGAGTTTGTGTGTAAAATTCATTATACTGATGAAGGGTTTTATCCGAAAGCTTTATCATTAAATTGTTGATGCTGTGATTACACATGTTGTGCTTCATTCTTTGATAATACACCAACAAATACAAAACTCCTAGCACAGAGACTGAGGCAACAAAAGGTAGAATGTGAAAAATTGAGACCCCCAACACAGGGAAAAGGGAATACTAGTGGGCTTGGGGAACTATTATGAAGTATTGTATAGAGAGGAAGAGCGGACAAACAGTGTAAGCTGTCAAGCAGAAGAATTGTTAGAGGGAGTGATTATGACAGAAATAAGCAGGCAAGACAGCAAAGACATAACTGAGGCAATAACAAAAGAAAAGATAAAAGGTGCTATACATAGGAAGACATCTGGGAAGTCTCTGGAAATAGGTGGAATATTAGGGGGAGTTTGGAAACTGAAAGAGGAGAGGGTGGAATATTAGGAGGAGTTTGGAAACTGAAAGAGGAGAGGGTGGTGTATTGCTTTTTTAGCTTATTCCGTGAGGTAATGGGAGGCAGTGATGTTCCACAGTCTTGGACAAAAGCAGTTATAGTGGTTATACTGTAAGAAAATAAAGATCCAATGGATCCTGGCTCTTGTAGGCCAATCTCAATTTTAAACCACGATTATAAATATTTTGTGAATATAATCACCACAAGATTAGCAAAGGGGATGCCTAAATTAATAGAATTAGACCAGTGTGGATTTGTTGAGGGCAGACAAAATTCTGACAACGTAATTAAAACAATGATGATCCAAAAACACATGGCTCAAAACAAAAATAGATTGCTGTTGATTCGATTGGACATAGAGAAGGCATTTGCTAGAGTAAGTTGGCAGTTCATGGTCAATATGATGGAGAGAATAGGCATACCAGAGGAATGGATAAAACTAATGAATATGTATCAGGTGGCAAAGGCATATATAAAGGTGGCAGGAAGGTTAAGCAGAGGGACTCAACAGGGCTGTCCATTGTCCCTGTTGTTGTTTGCTATGTATATAAAGTCCCTAGCATATAAAATAAAAAGATATGAGTGATATGGTACTTGCCACAAAATGGCTGTGTTTACCGCTGATGTCATAATGAATATGTCAAATCCTGAGGAGGACTTACCAAAGTGGTTTGAACTGTTGCTTAGATATGAGTGAATAGCAGATTATAAGCTCAATTTAAAACTATCCCCCGACAAACCAGTTAGTACAAGAGTACCAATTTTTGTGGGGTTATCAGAGTATGACATATTTAGGGATATGATTTGAGTTATATGTGAAGAAGGCAGAGAATATGTTATTCGTGGACCTAGATAAAGTGCAAGTGATCAAGATGTTCCTTGTCCTCCTAATATTATATACAGGTCAGGCATATTTAAGGTAACCTGAGAAGATGATTTGGGAAAGGATAACTAAACAGACAAAAAGGTTTACCTGGGAAGGTAAGCAACCTTTGGTAAGCTGGGAAAGGATGATGCTCCCAGCAGAGCAGGAGACTGGGACCGTCAAATTTAGAGGGATATATATATATATATATATATATATATATATATATATATATATAATTATGTATTCCTAAGAGTGACGATAAGAGACTGTAACACTTGAATTTGGGATGGGAGGGAACAAACAAAAGGGACTTTGTGCTTACAATGTAAACCAGCATAGATATGGCTAAAGTGGCTCAACTTGACCTGGACCACTATGAGGTTTAAAATGATTAAGATATGAGCCTGATTTGGCAAGTTCTTGATAAAGCCTTCTGTTTGGGTATATGACACCATGATTTGCACTGGCTGTAGGTACATAAGCCCCTTAAGCAAGGGCTTAAAGAAAATTCTGAGTTGTGCCAAGCTGGCCTTATCAGAAGAGGTAGTGGAAATGCTAGTGGTTATCCAATGCCGAAGGCCTCCTCACAGATGAACTGATATGATGAGAACATTTTTATTGACCAATCTGTTGGCATAAGAAGAATAAGTAACCCAACATTTTTTTCATTGAGGCCTAATCCTAGACAGCTGGGCATTATCAGAGTTTCATGTGCAGTTTATCTATCTTATTGAAATAAATTGAAGTAAGTTTACCAGGTCAACCTTTATGCACACAAAAGGCACCCTGTTTTAAAACAGTCAGTAAGATAAGTGAGCATCAAGCAAGATTTCGTGGGTAAGTCATTTCACTTCATTTAGGAAAAGCAGTGTAAAGCATCATGCTCTTTTACAAAGAGAATCTGTTCATTTTATATAAACACTTAGCCAGCCATCATCTGAAAAATGAAACAAAGGATATAAAACATCTTGTAGTGTATTTTATTTAAGGAAATAGCTGGCTTGATGCTTAAAATCAGAATCGGAGGACATGGTGATGGTGCTGTAGCTGTTAGGCACATCTCTCGTCATTCTCTTTGCAAGTTAGGTTTCAAGTAAAATAAGTTTTGAAGCTGACTGCACTTCAGTAATATAACTCAAGGAATAAGGAATAATGACTTCTGATGGCTATTTGTGAGACAAAGCCAAAAAAGAAGTCAGTTTAGGGACATCAGTAGTGTTGTTAGAAATGCCTGCAAAAAAATGTTGTGGATAGTATTATGGTGGTGCCACAGAAGGTTTTTGTGATGCATTACGAATAGAATAGTTACAGAATCTTGTCAAACATATTAGCAGTTGAAAGTTGAGTATAGAAGGCAACTGCTAAATTGGCTAGGTGTATTTCAGTGGCTAATGAAAGATATACTGAGATGGTGGAATCAGTGAACTCGTATATGGGTGGCTGGTTCCACTTTACATGGTCGACTTTTCACAAAGTCGACTTCCATATGGCCGAGACAATATGATCGACTTTTGAAAAGCTGACCATGGGGAACCACTATCTCTGTACAATGCGGAATGGGAAAATTTCCCTCTTCCGCACTGCAGTGCGATCTCAGAGTTGGTATATTTAAGTTATGGGGGGGTGCAGAGGGGCTTTGTCCCCCTGTTAACAGTTTTAAGGTAAGTGTTCATTGTGTTTATTTTACATGGTCGGCTTTCCAAAAGTCGATCATGGGGTCTCGGCCTTATGAAAGTCGACTGTGTGAAAAGTCGACCATGTAAAGTAGACCTGGGTGGCTGCCACTGAGGAGACAGTAAATAAATTGAAAGAGCAGTATGCCTTTGAGTTGTGAGAGTTAGAATTATTTAAAGAAAATCTGGTTGTCTTTGAAGACAGAGCCAAAATGAAACAATACATGAATTATTGGCATGCCAGAAAAGAAGGGTAACACTGTGTGCGTGTGTGCCCAAGAGACTGGCTGGGTGCACTGGACTGAATAAGAGCCAGTTAAAGATAGAGTATAGAATGTTCCTGACTCAGATACCTGGGTGAATCAGCCTACATGCACGCTGCTGCTACTTTAGACTTTTAAAGGAAAAGACCAGATATTGTCATTGTCACTTTGGTGTAAAAATATAAAGTCTGTAATAATCTTTATGTTAAATAATAAAGTGTACAGTGATGGAGAGCACAGTTTTTGGTCGCCATGAGGGAAAGTCGACTGAAAAGGCTGAAATTTAATATGTTTCATAGGTGTGTGTTACTCAGTGTTTTTCAGATGTAACCAAATGCTCAAGGATGTAAACGAAACTAAAAACAATGCAGCTCTGGAAACAATGAAGGCTGTCTTCTTGATTCCAATGTTATTGCAAACAACCACAGAATGAATACTTTGATGAAATAAAAAACAAATTTAATAGTCCACCAGATAAATCCACCATATAAAAATATGAAAAACAATTAATACATCCACTGATTGAGCGCTTTCGTCTCCATTCGGAGACTTCTTCAGAATCAATTAACAATTTAAACCTTTCTCCTTATATGTACCAAAAATGGGCTGGCAATCCAAATTGAATAATTGGTACCACTTCTTAAAGAACCACCTTGCTTCTCGGTCACCAAACAGTCTTTTCATATAATACAATATGATACTATGTAGTATTTTAATACACATACAAAACACAGTGGATAAACACTACCCAAGAATTTTATAAACTCTCATCTCAACATAATAACATAATAAATTACATTAGAATGTAATTTATATATATAATATAGTTTTATAGTTTAATATAGTTAGGGTCAACCAGTTCCAACGAATGTACACAATCCCGTATATTTCCAACCTGTGTCTGCAATCACCCAAAAATTCCGTTGGAACTGGTTGACCCTAACTATATTATATTCAAAGTTGCTCCAGTGGCAAAAGTCACCTTGTCAACATGGTTATCAGATTGCATTTCTTTCACTTACAGTTCAGTGAATGCTCCATTACAACAAAAAATAAAGGCCCACTATACTAGAGCTGTATCTACCTCATCAGCCTTCTCTGCTAAGTTACCATTAGATACTGTTTGTGCAGCAGCTACCTGGTCAAGGCCTCATACCTTCAGCACTCATTACACAGTGGACAAGAGCTCCAGGGACAGGGCTTGCTTTGGTTCCACTCTTCTGAAGAACATTCTCCCATGAGCCACCCGAGAAAGATGGTGCTTGGGACACTACTCATCAGTAGGAATGAACGACAAGATAGAACAACTTTACATAAAGACATTATGTACTCATCATAACGTTCCATGTGAGTTGTTCATCTCACCTTCATTCTTACGTCCTACCCTCCAACCCCCATCCAGTCTACTTGAGGTCCGAGACTTCTTTTATTTATGGTGTATTGTCTCTTATCCAGTTGTTAGGGTGGCATATTAATAGTCATAGGTAGCCAGTTGGCAGCAAACACAATCTGAGGGAAGATCAAGGTGCATCATGGGATAGGAAGCTGGCCTCGAGCTGGTTGAAGACCTTGAGCTTTTGCAGTTGGCCGAGTCGGAGCCGAGGATCGGCTCGGAACCCATCAGTAAGAAAGAAGGCGAGATGAACAACTCACATGGAATGTTATGGTGAGTACAGAACTTCCTGTTTTTTTATAAGAAATCTTGTTTGTCTGCTGCTTTAAAGTTCTACTGTGTGTGTGTGGGTGTGTGTGTGTCTGTCTGTCTTTCTGTATGTGCATGTATATGTATGGATCTACTTTCAGCGAACGAAAGTACGAGCCATCGAATCAAACTTACCTGATTTTCATCCACCAAAACATCTTTTAAATAAAACAACGAACTGCTGAATTCCTTTCCCAGGAAAAGGAACCACTGGACCACCATGGTGAACTGTGCCCTCTTCCCATATAGTGCGATCCTGGAGTTGGTATATTTAAGCAGGGGTCCAGTGGAAAGGAATTCGGCAGTTTGTTGTTTCGTTTAAAGGACATTTCGGTGGATAGTGAGCAGGTAAGTTAGGTTCGATGGATTGTGCTTTCATTCATTGAAAGTAGATCCATATATATATATATATATATATATATATATATATATATATATATACATATATATATATTTATATGTGTGTATTTCTGTATATATGGGTCCCTCTCATTTCACTGAATTTTCATTTCATTGGAACTCAAGTGGCCAAACCCATTACTCTGAAAACTCATTTCAGAGAAAAGTGTAGAAGGGTATAGAAAGTACTTGAAGGTGCCATTCCTTATCATAAGAGTTATTAGGGAAGTGAGTCTAACAGAGTATCCGAGGAATGCAGTGGTCATTGTCATCATGTACCACTCCCAGATATGTTGATATTTGTGTTTGCTCTCCTGGACTGATTCATTGTGTGTGGTGTTTTTTTTTTTCTTTTCTTTGCAGTTGTACAACCATGGAGTTAGTATATGTTAAGTAAGTTCATGTGGGAGGGGGCTTGCCCCCCTGCAAAATCATGTTTTTAGGATGCATTTCTTGTGGAGAAGATTTTCTGTGAAATGAATTTTCAATAAAATGAGTCATCAGTGAAAAGGGTTTGGCCATTTGAGTTCCAGTGAAATGAAGATTGAGTGAAATTACATAGATCCATTTATATAAATGTGTAAAATGTATTTATATGTATAAAATGACCAAGCTAGAATTCCAAACCTCACAAGCTAAAGTACTAACAAAACTTATTTGTGCATTAAGCCCATGAAGGAAAAAAAATCCTTCCAAGAAGGAGACAAATTGCAGTAAGAGATCACTGAGCCATCCACAAAGAATTTTCACAGAACAGCCACCACAATAAAAAGTCGTTTAGCAGGAGGAATATGAAACAAGATGTTCCGCAAAATGCAAATCGGAAAATCCAACCCCAGAATACCAGAAACACATACAGTGGATATAAAAAGTTTCCACACCCCTGTTAAAATGCCAAGTTTTTGTGATATAAAAAATGAGACCACAATAAATCATTTCAAAACTTTTCCCACCTTTAATGTGACCTATAACTTGTACAATTCAGGTGAAAAATAAACAAATGTGTTAGGGGAAAATATAAAAAATAAAAAAACGTACAATAAAGTGGTTGCATAACTGTGCACACCATTAAACTAATACTTTGTTGAAGCACCTTTTGATTTAATTACAGAATTCAGACTTCTTGGGTAGGAGTCTGTCAACATGGCACATCTTGACTTGGCAATATTTGCCCACTCTTCCTTGAAAAAGCACTCCAAATCTGTCAGATTGTGAGGGCATCTCTTGTGCACAGCCCTCTTCAGGTCACCCCACAGATTTTCTATTGGATTTAGGTCTGGGCTCTGGATGGGCCATTCCAAAACTTTAATTTTAACTTTCATTCTTTTGTTGATTTGGATGTATGTTTGGGGTCATTGTCGTGTTGAAAGGTGAAATTCCTCTTCATCTTCAGCTTTCTAGCAGACGCCTGAAGGTTTTGGGCCAAAAGTGACTGGTATTTGGAACTGTTCATAATTTCCTCCACCTTGACTAAAGCCTCAGTTCCAGCTGAATTAAAGCAAACCCAAAGCATGATACTGCCACCACCATGCTTCACCATGGGGATGGTTTTCTTTTGGTGATGCGAAGTGTTGTTTTTGCTCCAAATATACCTTTTGGAATTATGGCCAGAATGTTCAACCTTGGTCTCATCAGACCATAACACATTTTCCCACATGCTTTTGGGAGACTTGATGTATTGTTTTGCAAATTTTAGCCAGGCCTGGATGTTTTTTTTTTGTGTAAGAAAAGGCTTCCGTCTTGAAACCCTACCCATAGCCCAGACATATGGAGAATACGGGAGATTGTTGTCACATGTAGTACACAACCATTACTTGCCAGAAATTCCTGCAGCTCCTTCAGTGTTGCTGCAGGTCTCTTGGCAACCTCCCTGCCCAGTTTTTGTCTTGCCTTATCATCAGTTTTGGAGGGATGTCCAGTTCTTTGCAACGTCACTGTTGTCCCATATTTTTTCCACTTTTTGATGACTGTCTTCACTGTGTTCCATGGTGTATCCAGTGCTTGGAAATGTTTTTGTACCCTTCTCCTGTCTGATACCTTTCAACAATGAGATCCCTTTGATGCTTTGTAAGCTCTCTGCAAACCATGGCTTTTGCTGTAGCAGGCAACTGAGTACATGTCAGGAAAATCCTACTAGGACAGCTGAACTTTATTTGGGCTTAATCCGAGTCTGTAATTGATGGCAGATATGTACCCAAGAAGACTGAATGCTGTAATGAAATCAAAAGGTGCTTCAAAAAATTGTTAGTTTAAGGGTGTGTACACTTATGCAACCACCTTATTGTATGTTTTTTTATTTTTTATATTTTTCCCCTAACAGATTTGTTTGTTTTTCAATTGAATTGTACTTGTTGTAGGTCACATTAAAGGTGGGGAAAGTTTTGAAATTATTTATTGTGGTCTCATTTTTTTCTATCACAAAACCCTGGCATTTTAACAGTGGTGTGTAAACTTTTTATATCCACTGTACATTCCCAGATCTATTACACTAAATCTGCATTAAGGATACAACAGCATGAAATCAAAGAAGAAAGAAATAAGGATTCTAACACAAGTTTAAATGCGTTGCAGTAATAAAACCGTTAAACTCAAATTTAAGTAAACTACATGACCAGAAGCAATAAAAATCATTCAAAATTAAAAAAAGCCTCTTCTAGAAACTGGAAGTGTAATTTTGGCTTCAAAGACATGAAATCAGCAAATGCAGAAAATAACTAAATGTGAATGAAGTAAAACATTAAAAAGCAAAAAAAAAAAAAAAAAATAGCTAAAAAAATTATGAAATATATATGCTAAATTACATGCATCCAATTCTCTACAAGTGTATACCTAAAAAAAGTAGTAATAACATTTGTATGGCAGTGAACACGGAGGATTGTTGCTGTCAGCTGTTTTAGAGCTGTTGTTTGTAGTGCAGGGTGCGATTCCCTCATCTTCTGTCTGCTTAATGTGCAATTTTGAGCAAGCTACTTTAGCCAAGCAGTGCTTCTGTCTGAGCCTGAAAAAGGTCAATGTGGATCAGCATTTTTTACCTCTGTTTACAAATCAGTAAACATGTTGCAAAGTTCTGTCAATACAATAATTTGTTTCCCATTATTATTTTTGTTTTAAAAATATACAGATCTTTTATTATTTACAGTTGTGGACTTTTTTTTCTAGTTTCATCTACTGTATATTTAATAAAATGTTTAGAAAAATGTAATTATTACCATAACAATATAAAACTGTGGTACATAAAATAGACTTTTTTCATCAAAACAAACAAAATCATGCAAAAGGCGCACTCACACCAACAACACATGGTCAACTGATATAATATAAACAAAGAGATCCTTTTTAAATGCAATAATCCCCTCCAAGGTCGGTATTATAGGAAAATTACACTCCAGAAGTAGGGAGGCCCTCCAGCATAGTCTTAGGACACCTCTATGTAGTCTGTTAATCTATTATAATGTCCACCCTGTCAGATTATTGTTGCTTTCATATGTGTGCATGTTTATGTACATACACAACCACACACGTGTGTATGTGTTTACATTCCTCCTTTGTGGAGTGCTTTTTAATCGATTCACAGAATATCAACCACAGAGCATTGTATGATAGTTTATTGACTGAGAAGGAGCAAAGTACATGGACTTGCCCCTTGCAAGATCCATGATAAAGCCTACAATGGAATTTTGCTGAATTGAGGTTTGATGTTTTGTGGTAGACTTTCCTTGAATTGATTAGAAATCATTTAATTAAAATGAATGAAATCATATAGATATTTAATTAGTCCAGACTGCATCTGAGCAATAAAATATAGTAGATGTGTGATGTTTAAAAAAAGTCACTGTTGGCTGTTCAAATTCAGCATTTTGCATGAAGTATCCCATATTAAAGGTACTTATTCAAGCTTGGAACATCATTTGAGCAACACAGTTTTTGCATTTCATTTTAGAAGACCATTCACTTGCCCTTGTAGTTTTGAATACTCTCCTGCTTCTAAAGTTTACTGTGAAGAATGGCTTTTAACTGTTCAGATTTTTGGAGCATATCCAAATTTTCCTTCATATTTTTGAGTATTCCACATAAAATTTGTGGTTTTCTAGCAAATCACTGAAGATTAAAGTCACTAAATAGTGACATACTTTTGAGTTTCATGCTTCATAGCCTTCAGAAAATGCATGTTAAGACAATAGATGTTATTCTAGCAACTTTCTAAACTTTTGAACACCTAGAAACGAACGAGCAAACTGACACAACAAGAGGTCCTGGTCAAAGCGAAGCCCAAAGCACAAAATAATATTCCTTAACGCAAATTTATTGTGGAAAGACAACAAGCGTTTTCGCTACTCCAAAAGAGAGAAACTTCATCAGAGAAGTACAAAAAGGGCGCCAAAACCTTTTTGAACCAGTAAGCTGATCGTAAGACCCGTCCAGACGGGTCTTACGATCAGCTTACTGGTTCAAAAAGGTTTTGGCAATCTGGACGGGTCTTACGATCAGCTTACTGGTTCAAAAAGGTTTTGGCACCCTTTTTGTACTTCTCTGATGAAGCTTCTCTCTTTTGGAGTAGCGAAAACGCTTGTTGTCTTTCCACAATAAATTTGCGTTAAGGAATATTATTTTGTGCTTTGGGCTTCGCTTTGACCAGGACCTCTTGTTGTGTCAACTTTCTAAACTTATAAGAACAATAATTAAAGTCTGTCCCTGATTTTTGAGTCTTCATCCGTCCCTCCATTATTTTTGGCATTGTCCAGTTTTCTTGCACATAAAGGTGCAGGGTGAAATCAAGAATCATATGGCATCATTCTATCAGAGCAGCAAAGTCATCCAACCTGAGGTTACTGTGGAACAAGCATCAGGCAGAGTCTTGTTTGAGTATAGTACAACATAAAGCATTGTTTGGCTTACACCACAGAAATGTAAAAGTAGCATAGTTAGGAGGTACTTGACAGTAAATGAATTGGTCCTTTACCTGCATGTCTTGTAGTAATTACTAACGGGCTGAACGGATGGCTGTAGCACATTTCCATAGCCTAACATAACACAAAATTCACTAGTTAGTTACACTTGTCAGAGCAGTGTATACTATAGCTACAATGCATTAGCCTAATATGGGTTATGCATACTGAAGGGATGAAGGTATATAAAGTTAAACATTTGCAATATTTTTTTTTGCATACATCATAATGAGTGTTGTATCTACTTAGGGTTACAATATTCACATTCTGCACTGACTTTTCATATTCACTGAGTAATTGAAAATAAAGGTAGAAACAATGTAGTTTTAAATGGCATCCATTCTGTCTGTGCCTTTACAAGGCGATTCCTGCTTACAGGGTTTTTATATGTGGGGAGAAAGCAAATTAGCAGCTGTTTGCCTTTCAGAGTAGTCACTTGTGGTGCTCCTACCCCCACTCCACCCCCTGCATCTTTGCTGCTGGAAAGCAGTTGCTGAAGGGATACTAGGAAAGCTGCATGATAACATAACATAAATCACACTGTATGACTATAAACAGGCAATTGAGATAGCAGGATCTAGCTGTGTCCTTTTAAAGTATGATATGATGTTATTTGGAAGTTTCGTATTACTGTATAGCAAGTATAGAATGAGAATTATTTCTTTCATAGACACATTTTAGTGTTTTATTTTTATAGGTGAGCAAAATAAATAAATAAATAAATGTGATCAACACAAAATATCCCAGACTACTTCATGATCTTGTTACTAAGCAGTTAAATAAAATACATACACAATTGGTGTTGCATTTACATAAATCTTGTACGTTTCCTTTTTGCAAGTAAACAGAAAAGACAGGATGAAAAGTTTTCCTTTTCCATCAACTGTATGCATGTAACTTTGAAGTTAAAACTGATGTACTGGCAGGATGTTGAAGGATGAGGCATCTGCCAACACCACTGGTGATCTGTGTTTGACAGGAAGCCAGAGAGCCTGAGGACAAACAAAGAAGATGTAGTACCTCAGAGGTAATAGGTGTCTCTCTTTCACTGAGGGAGCAGGATACCTCTAGCCCTGCAGCACTTTCTTCACTGAGTGGCAGCAGAGGCTGACTAGGTGAAAAAATGGGAGTAATACTTCCTTTATGTAGGCTTAGACCTATATAGAAATGTAAGCTAGAATAATGAGTCTCATTGCATGCTTGTTCTGGGAAAAAGTCAAACCATCCCCAGGACACAAAATATAATGGACAGAAACCTGCTGTGCAGTGCTCATCCTGAAGACACCAAATGGGCAAGGAATGAGCTGATGTTGACACCTTGGTCCATCAGTGAAGTGACCTCATGCAGTTGTGTATGTGAATATGTGTATATACATATATGTATGTGTTTGTGTGTGTGTGTATTTATATTTTATATATATATATATATATATATATATATGTGTGTGTGTGTGTGTGTGTGTATATATATATATATATATATATATATATATATATATATATATATATATATTTATATATGTGTGTGTGTGCATATATATATATATATATATATATATATTTTTTTTTTTTGTTAACTAGGTAGGTGGAATTGTCCATGGACCACTTTCAGCCATGACCCAAGCCATGTAGGCAAAGACTTGCAGAACATACTGTAAGCAATAGATTATATAATTATGAAAAACAAGTTATTTAACATTATAGCCACAAGTAAATTGAATAGTAACAATAATCAAAGAGACCTACCTATATATAGATATAGATAGTGGGTACGTTTGTATCTATCCATCTGTCTATATATATATATATATATATATATATATATATATATATATATATATATATATATATATAGGATCCATACTGTTGCTCAAAATCACGTTTACCCGAAAGGTAAGCATTTCTACTGAAAATGCACTTTCGCGAAAGAGAAGTAAAAAAAAAAACGGCAACTGAGCAATGGGGGCTGTTGCTTAGATCATGGTACAGTGGGGATAGGGAATATTCCCTTTTCCCCACTGTAGTGCGATCTCGGAGTGAGAATATAAAAGTAGGGGGTTTGGGGGGCACCCCCCTGCATATAAACATGATGACTGTTATTTTATTTAGTTTTTGTTTCTCTTTCGCGATAGTGCATTTTTGCGAAAGTGTGCTCGGCCGTTTACGTTTCGAGTAAACGTGATTTCGAGCAGTAGTCCTAGATCTATCTATCTATCTATATATATCTATCTATATATATATATATATATATATATATATATATATATATATATATATATATATTTTTTTTTTACATGAAGGAAAAAGTGAATGAAATGTGTGTAATAAATATGTGTGTTTTCTTCTCAGTATGAGGTATTGTAGTTATTCATGAGTGCTTTTTTCCCTCCGACTACCTCAACTACTAGATGAATGGATGTGCTGACTGTGCATTTGAAACAAGCATTTGTTGTTAGTACTAACTTTAGCCTTTTCATTCCTGTGAGGCATATATCGCTCACTACCATGTTTGTTTACTAACTTCTTTCCAAGGCCCATATATTAATTTCATTTATGTGTCTTTTTTTATAATGGTAGGCTTGCTGATGTTTAATTGTGCTCCTTTAGATTTTTTTCTGAATCCTTTCTCTGATGTGGTATCTCAGCTGGATATTAAATTTCAGGTAATGTCTATAAGGATCTTGAGTATGTTTCTGCATCCTTAATAATGTGATCACTTCATGTCATTGTTCGAGCTACCAAAGCAGAGGCTAGGAAGACCAATTACAAGACTGTATCAATTTTGAAGATCTGTAAGACAACACACATTCTTTTTTTACTTTAAGGTAATACAAGGGAAAATTCTGAATGTAGAAATGCACTGCTGCATATGATATGCATGCCTTTTATCATTTTTTTACTGAAATATTGCTTAACTGTTTGTCATGGTAAGTATTTCCTATTATTTTGTGAAGGGGGCTGTGACATCGAGCTAAGCAGGTGTCATTTTTGCATATATGGTGGTGTTAGCTGCAACTCTGATGCATGATTTACTGTAAATATTTCATTTATGATTCACTTGACTTAGTTGTAGAAGCAGCATTCAGGCTCTTGTCTCTTTCTGTAGAAATGTGCCCCACATGCAGATCTATAACTAGACAAATATTATTTCCTTCCACAGCTTGCTCTTGGGAGGTTTCCATATCCTCAGGTAAGATTGTTCATTACTGCCTTTTGCCACCATGACATTTATTCCTATGTATGAAGGCACAGGGAGCAACTGTGAACATTTGCGATACATACAAATAAACTGTCCTTGTTAAATGGAAAAAAACACAACCTTTAAGCATTTTAGTGATTGCCATATTTCTATTTTGTTAACTGAAGTTTGTTGCAGTGTTGTCTGTGCCTTTATATCTTGTTGGTATTGAAATATCCTCGGCTGTAAATCATATGATTGTGTCATTGTGTTCATATAGGGGGGGATGATTACTTTGTATTTTACTGCATGGGTATTTTGGTGTTCATACTGAGTAGTAAGTTTATGTGGCAACCTCATGTTGTAATCGGTGTAAGTTTTACTTTCTGCTTATTAATGGTGCCTGATTTCATCCTACTGATTATTCCTAAGCAGCATAATAGAGGTATGTTATTTTATAAACAGCCAGCCATGGAGTATGAAGAATAGAAATCTGCACATTGACAAAATATTTTTAGTAACCTAAGAGATTAAAGACACGGAATATTAAAATGCTAGATTTTTAGCATTTTCTTAGGTAAAACAACCACAACTGTCTTTATGTTTAGGCAGTTTTGTATTAATATTAGATTTATTACTTACAGGGCAAAGAATACAGGAAATTTAAAGGAAAAGTGTGTAGATATTATCCCTCAGTCAAATATTCTACCCTGTGATTTTTGTCATGTGTAGGCCAAAGAGCCTTGGGGCAAGTCTGTTTTCACCATGGTGTTGGCCTATGCTTTTTAAGCATCTATTAACTTGCTATTATTATGCAAATTAGAGTTGTATTACACATACTAATTTATGCATGGTTAGATTATGCAGACGCATTACAAACATGGTTATTGAATAATAAGCTAACATTTGCTCTCCATGAGTTTTTGCCTTTTTTTCAGCAAAATTCTCCTGACATTTGGTCACGTGTCAGCTTTTTAAAGGGATCACCTGTTTCACAGCATATGGTATACCCGGGATGTATTTATTCACATCAGCTGAAAATATTGCAGATTTCTTTTCCGTTTTGCCTACAGTGTCAGTCATGTCATACAAAAGCAGTGTAACTTGGCCTCATATGTTCTTTCATGTGTCTTGTTCTTTTTTCTCTAACTAGCGGTCTCCTATTTTGCTCTGAATTGCATGGCTGGGACCTGTTAAGTGACATATGTCCTTCAAAATATTGATTTGGCTGTCATATTTTGAAAGTTAGTGGTCATCTCACAGTTCATGTAAATTACAGTTAAGCTGCCACATTTTGGAAGCTGGCAGCCAGCGGCTCACTGTTTAATTTCCCCTTTTTCTGAGTTTAGGTGGCCTTAAAACATAGGTTGAACTGTCCCTTTTTGAACCTATCATTTCACATAGTTTCTGAATTTAGACTGTGAATGGAAACTTAACTGTTTCTGAGCAAACATGTTTAATGAAATTGCTGTGTTTAATACGTAGTAAATAAATGTAGCATGAGATTTCTTTCTAGTTGGATGGCTGCAACACATTTCCATAGGCTAACATAGCACAGAATTCACTGCTTACTAGCACAGGTCAGAACAGAGTATAATATAGCTTTAAAGTTCTGTTCTGTTAAACAAAACCTTCCTGATCTTTATAACTTTCTTCCCTCTTAGCTTCCAGATTTCCACAGGGATGCCATCTGTTCCTGGACAGTTTCCTGTAGATTGACATCTCATTCCTCTTATCTCAAATGTTAATTGTTGAGGTTCATGTACCTCAAACCTTGGCATAATTAAGTGCAGTGGTGCGGTAGTTAATGTTGTCACCTCACAGCAAGAGGTTCTTCGGCTCGATTCTTGGTTGAGGTGAATTTTGTGCAGAGTCTGCATGTCCTCCCTGCATTCGTGGGGTTTCATCCAGGTACTTTGGTTTCCTCCCACATTCCAAAGACCTGTGTTTGGAGTCTTTCTCCCCAGGCCTCCACTGAAAGCAGGCTCTATCCTAGTCAGACTTTCCTGGTCAAGAACTGTTAAAAAAATAAATAAATAAAATTAATGAAGATAAAACAATTATACCAGTAAATTACAAGTATCGACACATGAATTGGTTCAGCAATACCATTTATATATGGGGCATGATAAGATGAAATATTTAGGAATATGGATTAAAAAGACCTGCTATGGTAGCTAAGGATTTGTGGGAAGAGACTAAGCAAAAGATAATAGATAAATTGAGAAACTGGATGATCTTGTTTATGGATATAGATACTAAGATACGAACAGTGAAAATATATTTAGTCTCTCTCATTTTGTATGCAGGTCAGGTATATTTTTATGAGCCAGAGGAGAATGTATTAAAAATAAGTTAGTTCCCAAGGACTTAAGACTTTAGAAATTTCCAACCTGGTTTAATCAAAGGTTCTGAGTTGCATCACAAACTTCTCAGTATGTTTGACAGACATGGTTGCGAATTAATGGAACTTTTAATAGGTTCATAGGTAGGTACTAGGCTATTGGCCCTAGGGCCTATACAAGCCTAGCCAAAAATGTACCCTGGCTTTCGCCACCCAAGAAAATTATTTTCCTGTGCCCCTGTCAAGCAGAACCACAGAAGTGATCCCCGGGTGGATTTTCTATTACCCATCCAATCATCAAGATTTTTCTTGAAGAGTGCTAATGAGGAGCTCTGTTTGACATAGATAGGTAGTCTGTTCCAGAGTATGGGAAGTCTCTGGGACAGGAATCTATCCCTCCAGCATGTTCTGTTTATTGTGGTGACAAGGTTTAGGTCCCTAGAGCATGTAGCTCGGAGGGATTGGGATTTCTTTAAGTGGAGCATGTCCAACAGCTCTGGGTTTGACATAGCTTTGTATGTTAGACAGAGATCGCCTCTGAGTAGGCGATATGCGACGGAGTAAAGCTGGAGTTTTTTGAGACAGTCTTGAGATTTAACCAGAAGTATATGGACACACTTGAAACTGAAATTAATCAGTTGGACTCTAATATTAAGAAGGACTTATTTTCTTTTAACAAACCTGATTATGATAACATTTATTTTAATATTGATAAGGTGGTTACTGCCATTAAGACTAAAAAAGAGAGGAAGATATTGAGGAGACAAGGATGCTTATGAGAAAAGTGTAGCCTATCCCAGACAACCCACAAGCGCTATTTATGACCCTCATGAGGAGGGACCTGGGTAGCTTGGACATAATGAATTTTCCACTGTTTTACAGACCCTTTAGACCCCCCCCCTCGTCCTGAGAAGATCCAAGAGGCATATCGGTCAGAGGGAGGTGAAGAATGATCACCATCTGGTTCAGGAGCACCGGAAGAACCAGAGTGGAAGGTCATTTTATCACAAAAAGGGGAGGCAAATGAATTAGAACCTCTGGATAGTGGTATTAATCCCTAGATCATCACAAACGATTTTGGCAATTTTAAGATTTATAATTTTAGTGACCAAAATATTTTGCCCAACTGTTTGTCACTATTTGAGAAAGGTTTAAACTTCATACCCAGGAAGGCTGACTTGATGAGAACTGTCCTGGATCTTAAACTATATACACCAGGAAACTGAATTTGTTACTTTTATTTTCTAATGACCAGAACACAGATACACACATGGATTTACACGTACCTAGCATTTATAATCCCCCTTACATCCAACTATTTCTCTTTTCAAGAAGCTTTGTGAATATGACATTTGTTCTGTTTTATCCAACAGATATAAATCTATTAAATGTAATCTATCTAAAGAGGAAATGGATGTCTTAAAAACTTTTTGTACAAATAAGAATACCCGGTTAGTGAAACCAGATCAAGGGGGTGGTCTGGTTGTTATGAATAGTTTAGATTATATTTTAAGAATGGAAACCCTGCTGTTTACAGATCAGTATGAAAAAGCCTCTAGAAACCAGATTCATTTGGCATATAAGAAAATAGGTCTTACTCTTTATGATTTACTGACACAGGAACAGATTTCTCCACATGATTACCTATTTGTGAATGTTGTTTTTCCTAGAATACCAGGTATGTTTGGTATTCTCAAAATTTGCAAAAACCTGACATACTCCCCACTTCAACCTATAGTTGATGCTAAGAGATCTAAAACCTGTGGTATAGCAAAATTCATGGATGTTAAGTTAAAGAATATGCTTGACCAGGAGAACCATATCTGTAAAGATTTGTGGGAATTTTTAAAGAGCATAAGACAAGAATTTTATTCTAACGAAATAATTTTAGTGACAATAGATGTCAAAGATCTTTTTTCTGTAATTCCCCATGACCTAGGTGTAGCATGATTTTTTCATTAATGCTAACCTTGTCAATATGTTGGGTACCTTCATGGAATTAACTTTGGATAATAACTTTATATCGAAGGCGCAATTTACAAATAGAAGACAGGTGTTGAGATGAAGAGCACCAGTGCCCCAGTATTTGCAATTATAGTGATGGCACACTGGGGGCACACTTTCCTTTTTCTGTCTGAATTCTGACATTCTTGGCCTGTGTATGGTAGATACCTGTATGATCTGGTTATCTTTTGGCAAGACACAGAGGAGCGTTTAATGGATTTTTTATATATATATGTATATATATATATATATATATATATATATATATATTAATAACACAACTGATTTTCTTAAATTTATGATTAACTTTTTGATGAGTTCATGAAAGTATCTTGGGGTACAGACTATAAAAGATTTTGATAATAAGAAATTCTTCTCTAATATTTATCACAAACCTACTTATTCTAACATTTTGTTGCACTATAATAGTTGCCATCCTCATTACCAGAAGAAAGCCCTTGTTAAGGGACAGTTAGTCAGGCTATGTCAGATGATCTCTACTACAGACTTGTTTAACTTTTAAAGTGACAAGTTGAGATCCATGTTCATTAGAAGGGGTTGCCCCATGGATTTCCTTTCTAACATTTTTGATGAGGTCTACCAAAATAGATCAGAAGGTGTCTTCTTTTCATTGCTAGGTACACATGAGGGATTGATCAAATTGGTTAAAGTACTCAAGAGTAATTGCAGCAGTAGTCTAGTATTGACATTCAATGGTGACATTGATGGTGTCTCTGCTGTCTTTAGGAAAAAATGGGAAATATTTGATATGGGATGGATTAATACAGAAGCATTCGGTAAACGTCCAGTTATTGTGTACCATAAAGATTGCTGGCTTAAAAATTACACGGAATGTCTGGGGGGTGCACCTGACATAGCATTTAGTAACTTTATGTCCAATCGTGCCAAAGTAGGTACATTTAAATGTGGAAGATGCCCGCAGTGCTCCTTCATTTGTGAAGGGACATCAAAGGTTTTGGTTTTGTTAAATCATGGGTTTATATTAATTGCTGTTCAAAGGGTGTTATGGCACTATTTATCATGTTTGTGCGATGTTTTATTTGGGCAAAATGGAAAGAGCATTTAAGGAGTGTATATATAAATATATAAATATATATATATATATATATATATATATATATATATATATATATATATATATTCGTATGCAGTCGTGAAACATTTAATAACTAATGCATTATATAAACTTTTTCTTTCCCATGATGGGCATAGTTTTAGATTTTTTGGGTTAGATATTGTTAAGCAGAATCCTAGGGAGTGGTCTGTGAAAAACTACCCTTGAAGTTAAGGAATTACTATGGCATATCAAACTACATGCTTCAGGTCCATTTGGCCTCAACAATATGTGTTCTATAGCATCTATTTTAAAGTTCAAATACCTTTGCAGGGCTTAAGATCATTGATTTTATTTTATTGTATTTATTCCTGATGATTTAGACAACTTGTCCAATAATTTTAAAATAGTTTGAATTTTTATAGTATTTATAGTATGCAATGCAGATGTTTCACTTTAAATTCCTGATTAACTATTAATTGTTGTAATTGCTTTGATTATGTAAGGCATTGATGTAGCTGTGTTAATTTCCTCTGACAAAGTTCATTTTTACTTGTTTGGAACGAAAGTGCTCAGATTAATAAATTTTAATTTCATTCTCTGGAAAGAATCATGTGGATCTTATGCATGCATCACTGTTCTGAAGTTCTGCCCTTATTGTGTGGTTGCTTTGTGTGGTTCTTGGGACACCAGTTGTCACTTGAAGAGCTGTTTGTTTTTACATATTCACTTAATCACATATAATGTTAAGTCTGGAATGTTGCCCTCTGATGATGAATAAATCAAAATAATAAAATAATCACTTTAGTTCTTCCCCCACCCACTCAGACTTTATAAAAAAATGTCCTGATATGACACTGAGCTTTAAACATCTCACGGCATTATCGATGGCAGTGTAATCTCATATCACTACTCCGCATATTCTTTTACCTATGTCTTCCTGTCAGATAAGTGAATGAAAGGTTCCCTATTGAAATACTGGCACTCATAATACCAAATACTGATAAAGCAAACAAAAAACAAAAGAAACTGCAGGAGAAGAGCGAATCTTGAAGTTCTCTCTTTTTTTTTTATCAGGGGGCAAGTACCACATACCCCCTGAACTCCAAAGTCACCATACGTGTGAGAAAAGGGAAGAGTCCAAGCCATCTAGGACTTGGTATATACAAGTCTGTTTTTTTGGGCATTAAGTCTCTGTGTTTCGGGACTCAGTCATGCACTTCTGGACATTTTGCATGGTTACCATATAAAATCCTCACTCAGGTAAGTGTTATCTCTGATCGAAAATTATACATTGTCCATCAAAATCTTACTCTAAACTTTCTCCCAAGTACACCTCGCATCACTGTTACCAGAAAATTTTCACCTTGAAATTTCAGCACCCTTGCATGTATTCATAAACTGTACCTCACATTCATAAACTGTTAAACACTTTTTATCACACAGACAGATTTTTAATCACTTACAAATAGATCTTATCTTCTTGTAGGTATTACAGGAATAGAAATTCTAGGTTAACATACAAGTGACATACATTATTAATATCTTAATCAGATTGTCTTAAGAATGGCCCATGTTACCTGAATTCGAATAATGGTTTGGGTGTCTGAGACACTGGCAGGGAGAGATAGATGTGCCCATCCTTGGAGGAAGAACATTCATCAAAAAATTCTCTTTGTGTGGAGGTATGGACCACAGAGGAGAGTGGGCCTCAGAGATTGTTGTTGAACATAGCAGAGTGAGGTCAGGTAAATAAGGTAGATCATATTAACTGCCCTCAGCAGCAGAAGCTGTTGCTGGCATCACTTCTCACAGTCCAGGGAAGGAACGAGGAGCAGGTAGATTCAGCAAAGGATGCGGGCACTGGGACTGGCTGAATGAATGAAGTAGGGAGGAGGAAGAAAAAAAACTATATCATAACCATGTTTGCAAAGTAGTATTCTAGAAAGTGTAAAGATTTATTGTGTGTGTGTGTGTGTGTGTGTGTGTGTGTGTGTGTGTGTGTGTGTATGTATGTATGTGTGTGTGTGGTTGAGAGCTATGGTGAGAACTGACTTCACTAAATGATAGCCATTTAAGTTTCAGTCTTCCTGTCTTTCAAGAAACAGATGATTTTGCATAGTGGTATGTTGTTCTGACTATAGTACACAGAGTCCTGGCTTCAAGCCTTGGCAGTGAAATGCATGGTGGTAGCACAGCATTTTATTCTAGCAACTTTCCAAGTTTTTTTGTGCTAAGAGGTTGAGAGCTATGGTGAGAACTGAGCTCATTGAATATGTTTGGGGGCTGTGTTCCCCCATTATTGATCTTGTCCAGGTGTTTTGTGCCGTGTCTTCAGTTGATATAACTGTTTATCTGAAGTAGTTACTTCATTTGATCTGCAACCTGTGGGAATCGGATCCGACCTGCAGCTTTCCAAGCTTCAAGATCCGAGCTCCTAGCTCCTCCCCCTACCCATAATCCCTTGCTACCAATCACATTACCTCAGATCGTTTTTTGCCACGGCTAAAGACAGTTGCTTCTCAGTGAAGAGCTCCTGGCCTGGTGAGATTGTTCCTTTCTAAAAGCTAGTTCCTAGTTTAAATTTGTTTGTGTGTTGTTTTTAGCGTTAATCTATCTTACCCACGTTTAAAACAAAAAAAAAAACTTTTCTCCTTAGTTTAATTTTGTCTCTCCCCTCCCCCCTTAGTGTTTGGGTGTGTGTGTGAGAGAATTATGGCTGAATCAAAAGCTATATTTTCTAAGTGTACTGAGTGCCATAAGCTTTCCCCAGCTGATGGCCACACTCAGTGTGTTTTGTGTCTGGGGACAGCACATTTGTCAGAGGCCTGCCAGATTTGTGCAGCCTTTAATCCTCGGGCACTTAGGGACAGGAAGAACAAGCTGATCCTGGCGGGAAAACTCCCTCAGGAGTCAGCTTCTTCTTCCTCTCCTAGCCGGATCCAGGCTACTCCGGTAGCTTCAGCGCCAGCTACTCCCTCAACTGTACCCGGGACTCAACCTCCCTTATCGGGTACTAGTTCTGTGGAGTCTGGTTCTTCTTCCCACAGGGAGAAGAAGAAACACAGTGAAAAAGAGGGTCATACTTCTAAGAGGCGGGCCGAGTCTCATCCCTCGGCTCCGCCTGAAAAGATATTGAAATCTCCTGAGAGGGTCTCCAGATCCTTGTCCTCTCGGCTCCGTTCACCTTCCTTTTCTCCGGAGCCGGAGGAGGAGGATAGGTCTCCCTCGAGGTCTTCGAGGTGGCCTTCCCGGCCTGCTTCGACTACCTCTTCGAGATCCACTAAGAGCATCTCCGAAGCAGACATGGATTGGATGATGCGAAGATTTTTGCAGACCCAGATGCAGATGGGGATGCTCTTGCCTCCCCCCCCCCTTTGGGAGGGAGTGCAGCCCCCATTTTTGCCCCGATAGCTCCTTCTCTGACCCGTTATCGGGTCTCGGAGTTTTCAGATCCAGGCCCTTTCGGATCCGGGGATACGTCGGCGCCGACAGGGATAGTGTCTTCGACGCCGACTATACCTTCGAGCTTGTCGGATCCAAGCTCTCGGGGCCGAGGGTTGAGCATCGGATCCGAGGGAGTGGTTGTGTCTTCAGCGCCGATGGGGCCGGAGCACACCGCTACCTCGGATCCGATTGCTTCGGCTCTGACCCCGGTTACTTTCTCAGGCTGGTGATGGTGAATCTCCCTCGGTTTTTGAGGTAGTGGAGAGGGTACTGTCAAGGTTATCCAGGTCCCCGACCGGGCCTTCAGATCCACCCGTGCCCCCACTGTATCAGGGTCTGTCTTCGCTCATCCGTCCATCGGGACAGCCTGCCCAAAGCCACCAGTTAGTTCCCAGGGAGGAACACCATCCGGTGGACGAGCCCTCTTCGGACAGCCCCGCTGAAGAGGTGCCTCGGAAACACCAGTGCAAAAGGAGGCACCTGGACTCCCCTGAGTCCATTACCATGGATACGGATTTGAAGGATACGGAGGGTTCCCCAAGGTCACCCCCTGAAGATGTCTCATTTGGAGACATCATGGAGATGTTGCATATAAGAGGGGGGTGGTCGGCCCAAAAGCCCTCCTTGGACGAGTCCGTATTTCTGGAGGCCTTTGAGGCAGGCCCATCTACCTCCTGGGTGTCCCCCCCAGCCGACCCCTTGGTGGACCTAATTACCACCAGGGCTTGGAAGGAGCCCGACACCGTGGAGCCTATCCCTAGACACCCGGATAAGGTCCTCAGCCCTCCCTCTGATAGACCTTCTTGGTCCAAAGACGCACCAGTGGATGCTATGTTGGTGGCGGCTGCCACTAAGAAAGAACTTGCCCAGGAAAGTTCTTCGGTCCATCCGCCGGACAAAGAGTCCCGGGCCTTGGACCGTATTGGGAAGCGGATGTTTGCTTCAGCAACCTTTGCTATAAGATCGCTGAACTACATGGCACACACTATCAGGCTACAGCGTGACTTAATTAAGGAATACACTGCAGCCCCTCCGGAGTCCATCTCGGTATCAGACAAAAAGGTGTTTGAGACCCGAATGGCCACTCTAAAGTCCATATCAAATACATCTATGCGGCTTCTTTCCCATGCCACGGAAGGAGCCGCTAGAGCTAGCGGAGCGGGAGTAGTTTTGCGACGGCACTCCTGGCTCCGCCTTTGCGATTTCACGGATCGCTTCAAGGCGTCCTTCGCGAATGCCCCTTACGATGGTTCGGCCTTATTTGGCTCATTGGTTCGCGACACGCTAGTCCAAAGCGAGAAGGATGGGAAGACGCTGTCGGCCGTTGGAGTCCGCTTCTCGAACCCCCAAAGATCCTTCTCCAGGAATCAGAGGGGGCAAAAGAAGCTGTGGTTCCGTAAATGTCAGCAATCCCGTCCTGCTGCGGACAACTCGTCCTCTAGAGGCAGAGGAGGACAAGGTGGACGCCGGCCCAGAGGCAGAGGGGGCCCGCGTAACTTCGGGTCTAGAGAACCCTTCTCGGAGGGACCCGCGCAACAGCCCTGAGGGCTTGCCCGACTGTCCCTCTCTGGAGGCAGTCGGGGGGCGACTATCGGATCACCTATCAAGCTGGGAGTCAATTACAAATGATCGATGGGTGATCCGGATAATATCCAGAGGTTACACAATACCGTTCTTGCAACCCCCTCCCAAGCCCAAACATCTCCCGGATGTTCCACCCCATCAAAGGGAGTCCGCAACTCAAGAGATTTCAGAGTTGCTAAGAAAAAGAGCCATCCAGCCCGTCCCCCCAGATCAGTCCGGATTGGGTTATTACTCCAGGTTCTTCTTGGTGCCAAAGAAAACGGGGGACCTCAGATCCATTCTAGACCTTTCGTTCCTGAACCTGTTCATACCCAAGGAAAAGTTCCGGATGGTCACTCTCCAATCTATTCTCCCCCTTCTGCAGGAGAACGACTGGATGTGCTCGTTGGATCTCAAGGACGCGTACTACCATATACTAATGGACAGACGGTCCAGGAGATTTCTCCGCTTCCGGCTAGGAGTCAGTCATTATCAGTTCAGGGTTCTACCATTTGGCCTAACCTCAGCCCCCAGAGTGTTTACCAAAGTCATGGCAGTGGTAGCAGCCCACCTGAGACTCCAGGGCATTCAGGTGTTCCCTTACCTGGACGATTGGCTCCTCACCGCCCCCAACAAGCATCTTCTGGTTACAGTGAGAGACTATGCCCTATCTCTGTTTGCTCAATTGGGCATCTCAGTCAACTTGAAGAAGTCCTGCCTGTGCCCATCTCAAGCCCTAGATTTCATAGGGGCCAGGTTGGATACTCGAATCTCCAGAGTGGTCCTCACACCAACCAGAATAAACAGCTTGTACCGCCAAGTCTTGGATATTCTTCAGAACCCAACCCCCCCAGCAGAATTAGTCCTGAGGACATTAGGATCTATGTCGGCGGCAATCGGCCTTTCTCTCCATGCCTGTCTGCGGATGTGTGTTTTACAGTGGACTCTCCAGGTCCAATGGTCTCTGTTGACCCATCCTTTGGACATGCCGATTCCTCTGAGCAGGGCGTGCAGGAACTCCCTACTTTGGTGGCTGCAGGCAGAAGATCTCAAAGAAGGGAGACCCTTTGTGATTCCCCCAGTCAAAGCCACGTTGACCACGTACGCTTCCTGCCTCGGGTGGGGTGGGCATTATGCAGGGAAGTCAGTCCAAGGAATGTGGACTCCTCTAGAGACTGCATTGCATATCAATGTCCTAGAGATGAGGGCAGTGCTATTGGCGTTGCAAGCTCTCCATCACCTTCTACGTCTGGGGACTATTGCAATCCACACGGACAACATGTCCGTGGTCTGGTACATAAACAAACAGGGAGGGACCAGGTCTTACCCCCTGTGTCGAGAAGCCATGAGAGTGTGGGAATGGGCGATTTCCACCAACTGCTTTCTGATAGCAATGCACATTCCGGGACGGACCAACACATTAGCAGACAGCCTAAGTTGGGTGTTTCTCAGCCCTTACGAGTGGTCTCTGAATCCCTCGGTCGCGAATCAGGTATTCCACAAATGGGGTCAACCTCGCTGCGACCTTTTTGCCTCTCCCCTAAACTCAAAATGCAGCGAGTACTTCACAATAGTTCCCCCCAAAGGGGAATCTCCCAGGGACGTCTTGGTTCATGCTTGGCCGCCCGGTCTTCTTTATGCATATCCTCCTCTTCCTCTGATGGTGAAATTCATCCAGAAAGCCTGTCGGTTGGGGAGCAAAGTGATTCTCATTGCCCCATTCTGGCCTCGACAAGTCTGGTTCCCCTTTCTGCAGTCTCACAGTGTGGCTCCCCCTTGGATTCTGGATCCCAAACCAGACCTAATCTCGCATCCGACGAGATGCCACACTCCAAACCTGGTCAGCCTCCAGCTCACAGCCTGGCTGATCCAGTTCCGTTAATGGCAAGGACTCCCGGTATCTCTTCCCCAGTCAAGGCTATTCTCGTGGCAGCTCATAAGCCATCCACCAGAAAACTCTACAACAGTAAATGGAAACGTTTTTCCATCTGGGCAAAGGGTAAGGGATTAGATCCTTTTACGGTTCCTATCCCCACCATTCTGGACTTTCTATCCCTCCTTTTTGAGCAGGGAGCTAGCGCGTCCACCATTAAAGTTCAACTTGCAGCCATCTCCCATTATCATGTGGGAGATGGCATAAGTTCTTTGGCTTCAGTTAAAATATGCAAAGCCTTCCTAAAAGGCGTGTTCCTCTTAAAGCCTCCCATTAAACCGGCTATGCCTCCATGGGATCTTACCCTGGTATTACAAGCATTAACAGGACCACCTTTCGAACCTGCGGCCTTGGTGTCCTTAAAGTTCTTATCTTGGAAGACAGCCTTCTTGGTAGCAATTACCTCTGCCAAGAGGGTATCAGAGCTACAAGCCTTGTGCATTAAGTATACATACCTTATTTTTCACAAAGATAGGGTTGCCCTCAGGACTAATCCTTCCTTTCTTCCTAAGGTAGCCACAGAATCTAACATTAATCAATCTATTAACCTCCCTGTTTTCTTTCCTAGCTTCTAAAACAAAGGTGAATACACATTGCACAAATTGGATGTACACAGGCAACTGCGTTTTTACTTGCACAGGACTAAAGATTTACGCAAGTCAGACCAGTTGTTTGTTTCTTATGCTAAATCAGCCATGGGCAAACCAGTCTCTAAGGTGACAGTAGCGAATTGGATTTCTCAATGTATCAGACAGGCATACATTTCACTTGGGAGAACAGCTCCGGTTGCCATCCGGGCACACACTACCAGGTCTGTGGCTACCTCAACAGCGTTTTGGTCTAGAGTTCCAGTTGACGATATTTGTTCAGCGGCTACCTGGTCCTCTTCCCATACGTTCATTTCTCATTACAAACTGGACATGATCTCCAGAAGTAGGGCTTCCTTTGGCTCAGCGGTGCTTCGGAATATCCTTCCGTAGGGACCACCCAGGGCCTTTAGGTAAGCTGGGGACTCTGTCCCACAGGTTGCAGATCAAATGAAGTAACTACTTCAGATATAGAAGTTATGTACTCACCATAACGTTCCATCTGAGTAGATACTTCATTTGTCTGCAACCGACCCCCCCTGCCATCCCCCGAACCTCGGTAAAATATTGTCCTGTGGAGATTTCTCTCTCCGTCTTTAGCTTATAGGGCAAAATAACTGATCTGAGGTAATGTGGTTGGTAGCAAGGGATTATGGGTAGGGGGAGGAGCTAGGAGCTCGGATCTTGAAGCTTGGAAAGCTGCCGGTCAGATGGATTCCCACAGGTTGCAGACAAATGAAGTATCTACTCAGATGGAACATTATGGTGAGTACATAACTTCTATTTTACAGCTCGTGTGTTATCTAACTCAAGGATCACTTGCATAAAATTAGATCAGTTAGTAACAGCCTGCATTTAATTGCTGGAACCTGTGTTCTGAGAGACTGCCTTCCAATCTGTCTGCAAATATACAGAGTTGAGTATATTTTTTTGGTTTTAGAGTTTAATTTTTGATTAAATCTCTGTTGAAACTGTTTTGTCCCACCCACCCTCCCTATTTCTGGCTTGTAGTTTAAATTTGGTGGCTTTTGCAGTTGCATGCCCCACTGTAGATTTGATCTGGGACACTCCCCCAGTCCCATCTCTTTACCACATTCTACCTAATAAACTCTTTCTGCACTTGCTTTTAGTCCTTTTTAATTTAATTGCATTTTTTAATTGTGTTTGGTCTAATATTGCTACATACTGATGTGTGCTAGGTTGCACTGCATGTGAATTAATTGTGCTACCTTTCTGTAAAAAAAAAAAAAAAAAAAAAAAAAAAAAAAAACTGTAAGCCTGTTTCCTACCTTTCCTGTAACTAGTGTTCCAGATACAGATTTGCTGTATCCAGGACTGTATGTAAGCTTCTGAGCCCCCCATGCCTTTCGGTATTGGAGGGAAGCCTTCTAGCTTATCAGTGGGAGTGGTAAGCACTAGGTAACCTGTCTACCACATAAGGATTGGTTCTGGCCCAGAAATTGTAGTTACTGGCCGTTTGGGCAATCTCTTCCATCTCTCTCAACTTTCTGATTTGAAAGCCTGCATTTGCACTTGTTTCTGTCCTGTAACTCGTCTAGTGCAGATACAGATTCTTAGTTTTAGCACTTAAATTTGCTTATTCGTGCTCAGTACTTGTTCAGAACTTGTAAGCACTAAATAAGCTACTAATTACTATAGCACTCAATCTTCCTCATTATCTACAGGAAAACAGTTTTTGTACTTACTTTTCTCACTTGCTTAGAGAAAAACAGCTCTTGTACTCACTTCCCACACTTATCTAGAGGAAAATAGTTTTTTATTCAGGCATGTCCAAGGGTCAGCTTCCAGTGTTCTCTCCTGTCTATCTGATGAATCTGGGTATCTTGAGGCAATGTAGAAATTGCCTAATGTACACAGACATCCCCCTCCTCCTACCACCCAGCACTACAACCTGTGAGAGATGCACTTATCTAGCCAAACTGGAGGTAAAGCTCTCTCCAACCAAGACTGAACTTGGCAGTCATAAGGAGAAGGTAAACATTTGCACCACACTACACTCATCACATAGTCTCACTAAATCTACACCACCAAAATCCACACATAGTAACAAAAAAAACTCAGTGTGCCACTCAACCACAGCCAATAAGGCAAAACAACATACCCAACACACTAGTCATAGGTGACTCTATAGTCAGGCACACTAATGTCCCACTCACCAGGCTAAACAAGAAGAAGGTTACTGTCAGCTGCCTGTCGGATGCCAGGATCCTCCACATAACCCATGCACTCAGGTCACTCCACAACAAGTACAAATATGACTCTGTCATTGTCCATGTTGGTGTGAATGACCTGAGACGTACCTCCCTGGACTACATGAAAAGAGACATGGAAGAGCTCTCCGATCTTGTAGCTCAGGCAGGTATGACCCTAGCCCTGAGTAGCATTTTGCCATCATCCAGAATGATACCGCAGTACAAGAACAAAATTATTGACTTCAACAATTGGCTAAGCTTTTGGTGTCATTCTAAGGGGATCCAGTATCTGTCTGCTTGGGATGACATGGACGACAGACCATGATGCTTTGCCACAGATGGCCTGCACCTGTCGCTCCTGGCATTCTGGATACTGGGTAAGGCTCTTGCTACCCCTATAGTGCCTTTTTTAGGCAAGGTTCAAATAACAAATTCACCACCGTAACAGGAACAGGCAAGCAAAAACTGAGGGTAATGCTACTCAATGCTAGAAGTCTAAATCTCAAAATGCACTCACTCGAGGCACTCCTTAAAATGGAGAACATCGATATCTGTAGAGTGACTGAGACCTGGTTTAAGGCTCCAGAGAGCACCCCTGCACTACCAGGCTATAACTCATACCTCACTTTTTGGCCAGATAACCTGGACAGGAACACCAAAGGCGGAGGTGTATCCATATTCATTAAGGATATCCACACCTCCAGGCTAGTTGCTCTGTATAATGCATCCGAGGTTATCCAAGTGCAACTAACTCTGGGCAAAACTGCAATCCAAATTGTAGCTTGCTACAGATCCTCCACCATGCCCCAGGATTCCCACTCCTCTTTTCTTGATGTACTGGAAAATATTAGGGTTCAACTAAACACCCTAATAATGGGCGACTTCAACTACCCCACCATTAACTGGGAAAACTACTCGTGTACCAACTCCTTAGCTCAACGATTTCTGGAATTCATAAACTCCAATGCCCTGGATCAACTTATCCACTCCCCCACCAGGGGCAACAATATCCTAGACCTAGTCATTACCAACATGAGTGACCGGTGTTCCACACCTGAAGTCACCTCCTCAGTGGTCCGATCTGACCATAAGCTAATCACCCTTGATAACTACATCCCGCCCCCACCCCCCATTAAGGAAACCACTGTAAAAAATTTCTCCAAAGCCAACTTCATGCTTCTTAAGACAGAAGTGGTGAACTTCATGACACCCATGCAGATGGACAATACAGTTACAACTGCTGAATCCGACACAAATGCACTCAATAAGCATTTACACGAGTGCATGGATCGTGCTATCCCAAACAGAACTGACACGCTATCCTCCAAAAAAAGGAAGCCAATCTGGTGGTCCCCTGCCATAAACAAACTGTACAATAGAAGGAAGAAACTGTTGCAAAAGAGTGTAAAATCCCTTGAGTGGAGGAGCTCCCTGGTCAGCCTCAGTAAGAAGCTGAGATCCCTTATAAGATCCTCCAAAGCTAGCTACGAAAACAAAATCACCACTAATTCTAAGGACAACCACAAAGCATTCTATAGCTATGTCAAGAATCTCGGTGGCAACACCCAGATCTGCTCTGAGTTACAGCACAATGGCATGCAAATTACAGAACCAACTGATATTGCCAACATCCTGGCAGATAGGTTCAGTGCTAACTTTACCCCACCCTCACCCCTTAAAGGGCCCATATCTATACAGGAAGAATGCAGAGTCCCTGTAATCACAACTATGCAGGTAAAAGTTGCACTCTCTAAAGCCAAAAACACAGCATCCATGGGACCGGACAACATCCCAGGCTGCGTTTTACATGAACTTCAGAAGGAACTGGCTCCCCACCTAAGCACCATGTTCAATAATAGCCTCGCATCAGGCTTTGTGCCCACTGAATGGTGCACAGCAACAGTTATCCCACTCCACAAAGGGGGAGCCACCACTGATCCTGTGAACTATCGACCTATTAGCCTGACGAGCCTGGTCTGCAAGGCCATGGAATGTATCATCATGGAACTCCTAAACAAAGACATTGGTAACCTTCAAACTCTGGATCCCACCCAGTTCGGGTTTGTGAAAGGCAGATCATGCCTCCTGAACCTGATCAACTTCTTTGAGGCAGTCACCAAAGCCATAGATGAGGGTAAGGTGGTTCACACAGCCTATCTTGACCTCGCCAAGGCTTTCGACACCATCCCCCATTCTGGAATTATAGCTAAACTCTCTAAACTAGGTATAAATCCCTACGTCACAAGATGGGTTGCCAACTGGCTCCCTGACAGAACCCACACTGTAAAAGTTGCAGACTCCAAGTCTGACCTCAAAGCAGTGACAAGTGGAGTACCATAGGGCTCCATCCTGGGACCTCTCCTGTTTAGTATCTTCTTTTCTGAAGTACAGACTAACACAGAAGGCCTCTGGCTAACGAAGTTCACAGATTACTGCAAACTAGAAGCCATAGCCAAGTCTCCAAATGATGTGGACATCCTACAGAAGGGCCTCACTGAGACAGATGCCTGGTGTCAGAGCCATGGCCTCAAGCTCAATGCCAAAAACTGCAGTGTCATCCCCTTTGGTAAAAACTCTGTACCCATGAACTACCACATAGGCAGCAATCTACTTAACACTGAATGTGTGATGAGACCTTGAGACCCAGGTGGAAAGTAGTCACTTCTTTGATAGTCACATTGCCACAGTAGTCAGGAAGTCCTTTTACGTGGCACACCTCATCATAAAAGGGTTCTCATCCAGGAAAAAAGAGGTCATTGCTCCCCTCTACTCGACACTCATTAGACCCATTATAGAGTACAACGCCCCTTTTGGAATGTACCTCACAGGACATCTGCAGCAGCTGGAAAGGCCACAGAAGTACCTCACAAAGAGGATTACTGGCCTCAAACAAATGCCCTACACTGACCGACTCAAAAAACTCCAGCTTTACTCTGTAGCATATCACCTACTCCGAGTTGGTCTTTGCCTAACATATAAAGCTATGTCAAACCCAGAGCTGTTTGGCATTCTACACCTAATGAAATCTCAATCCCTCCGAGCTACACGCTCTAGGGACCTAAACCTTGTCACCACAATAAACAGGACATGCTGGAGGGATAGATTCCTGTCCCAGAGACTTCCCATACTCTGGAACAGGCTACCCATCTATGTCAAGCAAAGTTTTTCATTAGCACTCTTCAAGAAAAATCTTGATGAGAGGATGGGAAATAGGAAATACACCCCTGGGATCACTTCTGTGTCTCTGCTCGACAGTGGCACAGGAAAATAACTTTCTTGGGTGGCGTAAGCAAGGGACCCTTGTTGGCTAGGCTTACATAGGCCCTTGGGCCGATAGCCTAGTACCTACCTATTAACCTATGAAGAGTTTGAGTGCTATGGTGAGTACTAAATTCACTAAATGATAGCCATTTAAGTTTCCATCGTCATGTCTCAAGAAACAGCTAATTTGGCATAGTGCCATGTTGCTCTGACTGTACTGTACATGGTCCTGGTTTCAAGATTTGGCAGTGAAATGCATGGTAGCATAGCATTTTATTCTAGCAACTTTCCAAGGTTATACAAGCAATGATTAAAATGTGTCCCTGGTTTTTGGGCTTTTGTCGTCGTTGTCCCCCACCCATTAAATTTTGGCTTTTTCAAGATTTCTTGTGCTCATGTGCTGCAAAGTTGAGAGATACAGTTGAATGTCGAGTGGATTTTACAAGGAGCCAAGAGCTTCAGGGGAAGAGAAGTTTAGTGCTGCTTATGCTGAGTCAGCTTGCATTTTTAATAGCACAACAGGTAGTGTACTTGCATTCAATGCAGAAGGCTGTGGGTTCTGCTCCCACAGTATGTAGATGAATTGCTGATACTGTACTGTGTTGTACTAATGCTGCAGTCCTGAGAATGTCCTCTTTGGTGGAGATACCTAGTAACTATGAACCTGTTATCTGTTTGCCATCCATTCCCTATTGCAATATTACTAGCTTATCATTTAACATGCACTTTATTTGTAGATGAAACAATGAAATATAAAGTTGTTTGCTAGCAGCAACCTCTTCATTAGTTACAGATTTCTTTAATGTGGAATTATTTAGATGACTTTTACTTCTGGAGAGATTGTGCATATTTACTGATACTGGTAGATTGTAGAAGTCTGAGTAGAATTTAATGATGGAAAGGTTCTGAATTGGGCAGTTCTGTCATTATTGTTGCATGCATTTTTTTCATTGTTTACTGGAAAATGTTCAAAACAGTAAATTTTAAATGCCCTCTAACAACTGTACTGTATTATGCAAAGAATATAATTTAATACAGTCTGAATGGTGTATCAAAGAACACATGCATGTTTCATGTGCAAGGGGCTTATGATTTGAAAACAGCCCAAAATTAATATTTATCTGCCACTGGCCAGATGTATTTTCTTTGGATGTGGGTTTCAGTGCTGTTTCAATGAATGTGAGTTTCAAGGGCAGAAAAGTTTTAATGCTAAGTCTATTTTCATTGTGAGACTGCATTGCTTTGTTTAGTAGATGTCTATTATTGTTTGCGCTGTAAAATGTAAAATAAAACTTTTAAATGAAATCCAAATCATCGTAGAAGTAAAGCAGTATGCACATTATAGTGTTTATGGTAAATGGTCTGAAATAGCCAAGTAATAGGACATTGGAATGGTTGCAGGGAGGAGGCCCCATTCGACCATGATTTTATGAGGGGGAACGGCAGCAAACTCAAAGACAGCCCCAGCTGAACTATAACTCTCAGCTGTCCAGATTTTGACAGAATGAATAGATTTTTGCTATTTATTTATTTTTTTTCCTCATATAATTTGTGGTTTTCTGACAAATCATTTAGGAATGAAATCACTAAATAATGAAAGACACTGAGTTTCAGACTTCATACCCTTCAAAAAAAAGTGCATGCTAAAGCAAAACCTGCTATTCTATCAACTAACTAAGTTTATACAACAGCAATTTCTAGTACTGCCTGTACGTTCTACCAATATATTTGGCCATGTCCAGGTTTCCTGCTTTAAGAGGTACCTGCAAATAAATCACTTTATAGAATTAGGTATATCCAAACCTCTCATCTGTCCCTGACTTTGGTGCAAAATGTTGCTCTCCCCCTAATAATCCCTCCATAAAATGGCAATTTTGGAAGAAAATGTGGAGTATTTACAAGTAAGAAATAATTGTAATGATCAGAGTTGTAGATTACTTTTATTTCAGAAATGCATGTAGATTCTCTTATTTTGTCAGCTGCTCAACTTAACAGTACTAATATTCAAACGTGTCCCTTCTTTGACAGGTTCCCAGCTGTATTGTGTGGCTATTTTATATTTTTGCATCACATTTTTGGTCAGTTTTTCATAAAATTGTGTTTTTTTCTGGCAAATTAGTGGCAAATCATTGAAGATTTAAGTTAGAAAATAAAGACAGACATTTGCGTTTCAGATTTCATGACATTCAGACAATTCATACTAATGCAAGACCTAGTGTTTTATTATCTTTCTTAGTTGTTTATAAGAGCAATATTTAAAAACTGTCCTTATTTTTGGGCCTTTGTCCCACTTCTGTTTATGGTTTTGTTCAGATTTCTTGCTCTGAAGTTGAGAGGTATGACAAATGTGTCAGGGCCATCACCGTCAGCCAGAGACATTTCAAATTGTGACATGCTTTTTGCAACCCACTCCTCCATGTAGTGACTCTGGATGTGTCCAAGCAAGGCAAGGAGCAGTCATGCAGTATAAGTGTGCAGGGTATCCCCCCATCCAAGGTAGACACAAGTACTGTAGTAACTTTTCATCTGTCCCTGATTTTGCAGAATGTTCTGGTTTTCTGTCATATTTTTATACTGTTGATTTATGCTTATCATTATTCAGAAAATGCATGTGTTGCACTGTCTGTTGCTCTCTGTTCAAGTAGCAAGGCTTTAACGACCATCAGGTAAGCTTGTCTCAGATTGTAAGATGCAAGTAAGCTTTAATAAGTGTACCGTTAAAGGATTACCAACATTGAAAGCCTTTTTGTTGTTGCCATGCAGAGAATATTTACATAACTAGATAATGTATAAGCCTTGGCACTTGTGAATGGGATGCTATTTCATCATTGAAAGCTTTCTGAATTATATGCAAGCATTTTAAGCAGCTGCAATCACTCCTGCTTAAATAACATGTCAACATTTCATTTGTTAAGAAATGCAGCACCGAGCTATTGTGTGTGTACATAAGAGCTGCCTGCTACAGAAAGGAGAGTATGTGTATCTACATAGTAAGTTTTTGCTTAGCTTTAATCTTCAGCTTTGGGGATTTTTTTGGGTTGTCAGTCTTTGAGCAGGAGTAACAAATGGGGCCATTGCTCAGAGCATCACCAGAAGCTGAGTAGCACAATCAGAGTCCACTGAATATTGTAAGCTCAATATAACATCAAATAAATTGACTTATTTTTATACTACTGCAGCAATAACCCAAAACTGTTCAGTGCTACAATCCACAGTAACAAAAAGTCCCATGTAATGTGTAGACTTGAGACAGTGACATTTTTATTATTAGGTACTCATGAACCGTCGTCAAAATTATAACACCACTGTCCAGAATCCTTGCAAGTGGTCATTCATAGTCTTTCCTCACAATGCATACTGTCTAGAAAACAGATCATATCCGCCTCACCTTTCCATTTTCAGAGTCTGGATCCCTTACATTCCTAGCTTAACAGTTTCACAACTTTTACAGGATCCGAGTCCACTAACTTTTAGCTCATGTACTCTAATGTAAGCAGTGATCCTTGCAAACAATCTACCATGGAATGAGCCAAGGTGAACAGCAGCATTCCTGATGGTAGTTTTCAACATGGTAGGTAACAATTTGCTGTCCAGTTCGATTCTCAGCTAGAGCGTCTTCTGCATGGAGACATGCGTGAATGGGCATACCTTCGTTGAAGGTTGTGCGTCAGGGCTGGTAACTCGGCACGTAAAAATCAACTACCAATCATTAGTGGACCGGAGTTCCGCTGTGGCGACCCCTAACCGGGAAAAGCCAAAAGACACAAACAAAGGTAACAACAATTTGTACCTTAATTTCAGTTTTTGGCATTTCTTAATGCATCTTTGAATAGAACATTTATTGATTGGTAGTGTGCATAATATCATGATCTACCAATATAGACTTCACTTCCACTGTCATCCTCTTTCCAGATTGCCATAACTCAGAACATATTCCTTGTTATACCATTTGACAAATTGGTCTAAAATTGCTCTCAGTGGATCACCTGCCCTGTATGCTACTGACACTGGCAGTCTGTATACCTACTCAGTGCTCAGTGATTTCTTTGAAAAAAACATTTCTCTGTGCTGTCTTGTTGCATATCCTAGAAAGTCAAACTCTTCTTCACCCTGCAAAATACCATTAACCAGAAGATTCACAATCTCGTTCTGTTTTTCACTATAACCAGCTTTTGCTCAGTACAAATGGCTTGAATGCTCTGCTCCAACAATTCATTCCTTACATCTGTTACTCCTTGTTGTAGTGGAAATGTAGTCATCTTGCTCTTTTAGAAACTCACTAGAATCTTTCTGCAGATGTCAGAAGTTGCTTTAATTATCAGTTCAAAATATCTGAAAACATTTTTTTGTTGCTACAGTGTTTCTAGATAACCATCTAAATCCACTTTTCAAAGCTGCTTAACTGATTGACAATTGCTGTTTTTTCAGTGGGATTCACATCCGTAAAATGCTTCTTTTGATCACCACAGACATTACTGCCTCACTTTTGCAAATCTGTGGACATCTGGTATAAGGCATGTAACTCCACCACGTCCTCCAAAATCACATCAAGAAAAACACTTCAAACTCAAAAGCTGCTCTTCAGTTTACCTTTACTTTACATATTGGCTGAGGAGAGTGACCAGCCTCTTGAACCACTGTAAGGCTTCTTCAAGGTTTTTATATATTGAAAAGCTGGATTTACACCCCTCTTTATTGCTGTTACTTGTTACAGTATGTGTTAAGGTGTATTGTCATATTTCTCAGTATTTTTTTTAATCAGTAGTTCATTTCTTAGATGATTGTCCCTTTCATAAAGGGTAGAGGTAGAGATAGAACCATCTTTTAGGTAGGTTTATGGAAACATGATGAATAAAGGGCTTTCTAGCTGTATAAGTTGCTTAAAAGTGTTTTAACATATTTGGAATGTCCATATTAGTTGCGTGTATTATGAAGTCGAAATCGCTTCTGCAGAAGGCCTTGCTAGCAAAAAGAAAAATACGTAAGAGTATGGCTCTTAAGATGGTAGCTTACAAAGCTGTATCTTTCTGTCTTATCTTTCGTTCTTAAACCTATTCTTTAATTCTACAGACTACTTAGCTAGCTAGCTACCTGACTGATCAAATTTAGTTAGATGGTCAAACCAGACATCACCCTATCTGTGTGTATTCTGTAGGTGTCCACAAGGATTGGTGCTTGGATCCTACATTTTCCAGTAATTGCCAAAGATGTACATTTGATGCACTACCCTACACCCGTAGTGTATGCAGATGACACTGCCATCTTGTATAACTCCTTAACAGACTGAGATGCTCACACATCTGACAGATAGCATTTAGTAACGTTAAAATGTGGCTAAAGACAAAAACAAAATAATGTTGTTCCATCTGAGCCTGACTCAGAACACAGACTGATCAATGTACTGTTCTAGGCAGTAATCAAGTTCCACTAGAGTTGATATCACACTTCAGACTGTTTAGAGTCCTCTTAAATTCATTCACACTTGAACCACATATCACTAAATTAATTCACCACTGCAGCTGTAGATTAGCTGCATTATATTGGGTAAAATGATTCCTACCTCCCCATGCATGCTTTGCCACTGCTGTTAACATCTTATCAAGTCTTGTGTATTGCATGTTTTGCTTCTTGCTTACCTCCAGGTTTGGACAGGCATAAAACTGTGCATCCAGATTTGTCTCAGATCATTCCTCAAAATCCTATCACTGCTTCTGACTTGCATCAAATATCTGGCTTGAACTAAAGTAACAGACCAGCTGCCTACACTTTCAGAACAGCTCATTCAACTGTACACCATCCCTACAAATGTACAAATGTGCACTTGAAGTCAACTGGTAAATGAAATGTTGGTCAACTACACATGAACTGTGGTCCACTAACCAGTTTTTTTTCAACCCTCCCCCAACCTCCTTCAGCTGCAGTGGTGATTCTGTTTACTGTATGCAGGCATATATGTAGAGCAGGGTAGTCTGACTGTGCTGTGGTAGTCCCTTTTCAGCTGAAGCCACAGGGAGAAAAGTTACAAAATAGGCAGTTTTATACAACAGAGAAAAATGTAAAGCTTAAAGTTATAATAACTGAAAGGCAGCTATACCACAGAAAATCTACAATCAAAAATATGTGTAGCTTTCTTTAAAGTCTGAAGCTCACCATCTCTACAGAGGAGAAGTAATCCCACTACTGCTGTCTTCTACAAAACCCTTAGTATCATCTTAGTTCTCACTGAAAATGCTGCCTCAGTAGTTTACCAAACAACTTGCTGTGTAAACGTGTTTCCACCTCTGTTAACCTTATTAATTGCACCTGAAAATGTCAACTTACTCAGTATCAAATGCACAGTGTTAATTGTCTTGTTGGCTTAATTTGCCGTGAGTATGCAATTACATAGGTTCATAGATTAGTACTAGGCTAACTATCCCATTTGGTTTTAGACTGGCCTTATCCATCCTGTGGTCAATAATTATATATTAGCCCTAATGAGAATAACTGGAATCATACCATAGATAAAACAAGGAGACCCATGCATGGGATACAGTATTTAGGAGCTACCTCTTGTCTATTATTAGTAGTACAGGGTGCAGTCCTTGGATAATTTTTTTGTTTCCATCCATAGATCCAAGTTGTGCTTGAATATGGATAGAGACAAAGCAGATCTATTTTAAGATTTGCTGATAAGTTTAATTTTTCAACCTAATATATAAACAAACTCTGTACGATTGAATTATTTCCATTGTGTTTACTGCATCCTGTATGACACAACTATTGGGGTCTATATATTTAGGTTCATAGGCACTCACTAAGCATACAGCCAAAGGAGACCATCGAGAAGCTCAGTCATATCATCCAGTACTGATGGGAGACTAACAATATGCCCTGTTGAGTAGACTTTTTGTATCTGTCCCATTAATAATTTGTGATTGCCAATCTAGATTTGTTTTAAAGGTTGCTAGAGAAGTACTCTGCCTGATAAGTTAGGCTAGTCTATTCCAGAAATGGGAGCTACATTGATTTAGGTTTCTGTCATGTCATTTGGTATTGCTGACATAGTAGTAAAGGTATAGGCCTATAAAACAAGTGTTTGCTTTATCACTGGTTTTGTTTAGTTGAAGGAGGTCAGAGAGTTCCGGCTGGCTCACAGGCTGGAAGGCTAAGCAGTGGACACCTTCAGGAGTCTGTGTGACACTGCATAGAGCAATATAGCTTTTAGTTTGTTACTTTAGCTAAGGTTAACAAGACCTGAGAATTTTTGCTTTGGAAAATTTTAGGTTTCACAAGCTGGTTTAGCTGCCTAGCAAGGTGCTTGACAAAGAGTGCATTATATTCAGAGATGGCCCTGATAAAGGGGGATTATAATTTCTTTGGACCTTGAGACGATAACAGAAAGTATAAGTTGTGCATGGTGGAAGGATGTTTTAACTACAACAAAGGACCTTCTACTATGCAGAACTTATAATTTTTGGTAGTCAAGGGACAGTCTGTTGTCAAAGTGAATTTCAACTTGTTGATGTCTATGTCAAATTTAAGTGGAATGCCATCTGTATGGTGAGCAGTAGAAATACTAGACTTACCAAATGAAACTGTACTGTATTTCTTGGTGTGAGGGCAAGCCCATGGTTAATGCACCAAGCATTTGTTTGGTCCAGCCCATACTAGAGAATGGGTGTCATAATGGGATTTGATAATGCACCCAGTTCACAATCACCAGCAAACTTAACATGGTTAGTCATAGACCCTTCAAATCAGCTTTTTTTTTTTTTGTCACAGAAAAATATACCAAAGAGGAGTGGACTCAAGACAGACCTTTGTGGGACACCACTGGTGACATTTTTCTGTCTGGAGAAAATAACCCTGAAGAGTTGATGAAAGGGTTTTTGTTTGGTGAGACATGACTCTCTTCAGCAGACATCCTCGGATAATTGTCATTACCCATGGAAGTAGTGTTTTTAATCTTGGAAACTGCCATATGGACTTAGTCCAAACTGATCTCAAGAGAAAGGTGGTGTGAGGGGGAAATGGATGGGACAGAGAGGAAGGTGGGTAGAATAAAGATAAAGACAACTTATCTGCAAGAATATTAACAGTGACCCTGGGGTCGGAGTAGGAGGTACCATTGGAGAGCATTTCAATTCAAAATTGTAGGCTACTTCTAGGCTTCCTATTAGGAGGACTTAGATTTGTTTTTTGAATTAACTGCAATCTTAAGTTCATAGCTGGCCTTACATTTTCTAATGGTAAGTTTAAGAGACTTGCTTGCCAGTTTTCAATCCTTTTTATAATGATGGAGAGAATATCTCCTAGTGATGGCAAGGAGCTTTTTCATTTTATTATAGTGTTTATGAATGTTATAGTTTCACCACATGGGCTTAGTGGTAAACTTGCTGGTGTTCTTACTTCAGATTGATATCACCCCCTCAGTGCATATATCAAAGAGAGAGTAGAATTCAGACTAGTAGGCAACAGCCTCAGGTACAAGGTTTGTTGGGGAGCCGTACCATTTGTGATCGTCAGTAAGATAAGTAAATAGTAAATAATTGGTTTTACAGTAATCCCTGAATGTAGAGGAATTATTGGGGACCACCAAGCAGGTGTTCATAGAGAAGTTCACATCAAGATGGTTTAACTAAAGAGGGGGTAACAAGTAGGATGGTCCAACTGGCAGGAATGCTTGTGAGGACAGGATCAAGTAGATTAACACCTTTAGTGGGTAGATAGTTTGGTTAAGTGTATTGACATTTACAAAGTCCAGAAGTCTTTGGGCATATTTGTTGTTGGTAGTAAATGTTTGCCAGTTTATGTGCGGATAGCTGAAGTCATCCATAAGAAAAATGTCTGATTCGGCTTTTAACTTTAACTGGTTAAGTTGTTCTTCATGGTCTAAAGGTGTCATTAAAGGGGATCTATAGCTGGGTAGTGTTTTAATTAATTGTACTTAGTGTGACTAGGACTTTTGCCAGCCCTAGATTTGTAGCATGCAAAATCTTTTAAGACACAATGAGATTACAAATAAATGCTGATACCACCTCCCCTTCCCCAATTGACTGTGGATCTGAATGCATGGGAGGACACTGCACATTGGAATGCAGGAATGCTATCATTGCAGTGGAACCAGGTTTTACTCAACACAAATGCTGATGTCTTGCATCAATGCCAGAGAATGTGTTGTTTAGGCTTCTGGTATTCAGCCCTGCTATCTTGATAATATCCAGATTGAAGTTTGCTATCTTGGGATGTCCATTAGGTGAGCACTGTCTAAGAACAAGCACTATGGGGGTAAGAAAAGTTTTAGCCACTTTGTGAAAACAGAAGTGAAAGATGCAGGCCATCCTTAGTAAAACAGCTGGATCTATTCACCACTTCATCCCATGCAAAAACACACTGGATTCCCCTAGAATGACACCAGTTTGCTAACTAATTATTGAAGCCAATTATTTTATCCTTGAATTTCAGCATAATTTTTGGTGATGATAGAATGATCTATTTCAGGCAGGACCTTGTCCTCTTCAAAGACGAGAGAAGTGCTTAGTACTGTCTCTCTGCATCTCCCCTAGAGTAGGGCACCTAAAATCATCACCCTCATATGGCCAACTACAAGGTTGTAACTGTATTTGGGGCAGTGTAGGGATCTAAAGGTCCTGGTGATATTGCTAATCCTTACACTAGAGAGGCAGCTGTCACCCTAGCCTTTGCCATCCTAGTCAATGTTGTATCCGTATGTCTTACAGTGAATGCACTGACAACTAAAAAACTTCTGGCATGAGTTGCATGCTTATGGAATCTTAAGGGTAAAGGCTTACAGTACAGGTAGCTTCCAGTAACTGCATGTATAGCTGCAGACGTGGGTGTCATGTTAGTATTTGTGCTATGTGGTTAAGGTAAGCTAGTAGTAGGATGTCTAGGAAACTTAGACAATGATTTCTTTACTGCATTGCCATCTGTAGGGCTAATGTTTTGGTGATGTGATAATGGATTATTGTTGTGGTAATGTTTAGTGAACAGTGAACAGTGACTGGGATGGAGAGATTAACCTTTGATTTTGCTAAATAGGTACATCTATAATAGGTGGAACTGGTTTGTGTTAGAATAAGTGAGTTGTCAGTAAACATGAAGTAATTGCTACACTGAGTGCTACTAAGGTGGCTAAGGATGAGACTGGGTATCCATGGTGATGGGTACCTTTTTTATGCAAGGATTATTAACTGCACTGATAGCTGACAGAATCAAGAAAGAATATAGTTCTACAATGAGTGTCAAAACAGTGAAAGTTAAGGACATACAATGGGCAACCAGTTCAGTTACAATAGTAAAGGGGGGATTTTGAATGATATTTTATCTGCGGATAATTGTATACACTTTTAGTTCACTGGGTAGTCAGTGGTCTGTGGAATACATTGGAAATGTACATGAATTAAGTAGTTAAAGAGGAGAGCCTCTTCAGAAAGATATATTTCTACTTACTAACAAGAGCCAATAAAAAGGAGTGGGAGACAGCTATTTGCTCAAATTAACCAAAAGAGGTGGACATCTTGAGAGCCACTAGACTTAAGGACACAACATGAAAAAGGTGAAGAAATTTTTTTTACACAGAAATAGACCAAAAGTGAGAAGTAATTCCCACACAGCAGTCTGTTCTGTGGCAAAGGGTATTTCAACATTTTTTTCTTGAAAACCTTGGAATGTTTTCTTTCCCTCTAAATACTGTAATGGTGCCTAGCTCCTCCATCAGTTTATGGGTAATTAACTTCTAAGTTATATGGCTAAGAGACATAGCTTCTGTTCCGTCCTGATTAGGACATTTAATACTTTAACGTACTGCACTAACCCCGCGGTTGGATAGCGTTCGAAAGACATGCATGCGTAAATGTCATTGAAGGTTGGGCGTCGAGCTGGCACCTCTGCGTTTTGTAAAAAAATCTACTGACAATCATTAGCGGACCGGAGTTCCGCTGTGGCGACCCCTTACCGGGGAAAAGCCAAAAGACAAACAACTGCACTAAAAATAAGCACTGCCGTCAAAGAAGAAATAATGTAAGAAACAAATAAAGGAAAATAAACCAGGAATAAGAAACAATATGAGGTAATTCAATCAAGAAATTTGCATTTCCCACCACAGCATTTTTTTCTGTTGCAGAGGTTTTCTCAGTGAGTTTCTTGAAAACTGTGGAATGGTTTCCCTTTAAATACAGATACTGGTTTCTAGCTCCTCCCTCAGTTCACAGTAATTATCTTCTAATTCCTATGACTCGCTAAGAAACATAGCATTATTCTCTTCTAACTGAGCTTTTAATATTTTACCATAGAGCACTAAAAATAAATATTATGATTATTACCCCTGTAATGTTGCTGTAGTTATCACTATTGCATATGTGAAATAATTTTAGTAATATGCTTGTTATCATTTGTGTTGTGTTTTTTGATGAAGGTTTTCACCTTGGACCTCCACTGAAATTGATCAAGCCATGTCAGACAGTCCCAGCTGTCAAAGTCAGGAAGTCAGTAAAACGTTAGGAAATCTTGTGTTCAGCATAATGTTATGACCACCAATTGTAAATAGTGAAACAGCTAAATTACCTAAGAAAAGTGAAATAGTTGAAGGATTTTGCAGTGACAGAATAATGAAGATAATTTTCTTTGTAGTTTGACCCAATTATAACTCTTTGTGCTGCATGGAGTCGCATCTACTCCATGTACTACCTGTTGCAAAAAAAAAAAAAAAAAAGGCAGAAGTGTTTTACTGGCTTTGAAAGCCAGTAAACACTTAGTGAATGCAGTCGCATATACAACATGTGAGGGGAAAAAAATTGGGGACAGTTTTTAAACACTGTCCTAATTTAAATGGGGGTACTTGCACACTGATGTCTGTAAACTTATGTGGACATAGAAGGAAAGATATTCCGGGACCACTGAGAGTGAGGAAATATCCTTTCCCTTATACCAGACTATGACAGCAATTAGAGAGTGTGTAACAGTTGTTACACACCTTTGAAACCCTTTTACAGTCAGGTCCCATGCTGCAGAAGAGTGTAAAGGTTTATCTTTTTTCCAATTTTGGAGCATAATCACAATGCATACATTCACTACAATAATAATACCACCCATTTGTTAACCACATAGGCCCACAGTCTGTTTTCAGTGGCAACCAGGAGCAGTGACTGGTTACAAATGACTTGCTCAGTGTCACACAGTAGGTAAAGAAGTGCTGAGGGAATCAAACCCTGTTCCACAGGAACTCCAGCTCACAGCCTTAGCCCACTGCACTAACTGCCAGTCTAAAAGAGCAATAGCTCAGTATGTAATGCAAACAAGAGTTGTGAGAATGAGCAGCTCTGTCTTGCTCCTCTAGACATATCAAGGGAGAAAACAAATGAGCAGAAATCTTAAATCTAGCCATTGACCTTCTCTAATTAGCAGTTCTGTAAGTTATTCAGGCAAGTCATATACTGCCAGTATCTGTCAGAGGATTCTTCAGTCTACTCAGTTGTTTTTAGCATGGAGACTCATAAACCTTACGGAGAATCATATCCTTGATGTCCTGAATTAAGACATTTTTTTCCAAATATTATCAAATATCTAAGTGAAGCTAAATTGGAAGATGAAGTAGACATAACTTTTTTGTAATCATGATTTGCTACAGAAGTAGGACTATAAAGGGTAGTAGTGTTGTATTCCTCACTTCTTTATGAAATACAGCCACAGCATCCTCCATTCAAGAATCAAGCACAGACTTTGGTGTTCAGTACCCCATTCATTAAGCTTTCCTTTTATGGAAGAATTAGATTGTTTTCCATCTTTTCCTGGACACTTGATCCTTGCTTTGTCTGGCAGAATGACACAGAGGTTTAAGATTCTGTGCATTTATACCTAGAGCTTGTAGCAGTCTTGGTTTTATTCTCACAGTTTTCTTTGCCTACTGTGTGACTGCGAGAAAATTACTTAACCAAGCATTGCTACTGGGTTATCTCTGAAGAGGGATTGTGTGTCCAGTGGGCTTTCCTGGTGAGCAAATATATACATTTTTTAGCTACCTACAAGTTGTTTTGTAGAATAGCAAAGCGGGATAATCACATGTAATCTGAAATTTACCAAGAGGTATGGATCCTCCTGAACTCTCTCGCCCAGCCACCCCTGTATGCACCCATGCATAACAGCCTGTAAAGCTAGTCAAAATCTGATGGGAATCTCCGATTATGAAGTGTTTCTACCCTCCCTTAATTTAGAGATTTTCTAAAAAGTCCTAGCCTTATCACAAGAGATCTTTGTGCCGTGGGAGAGTTTTCAAAATAGGTAAAGATTAAACTTCATTTACTGTATTCTAGTTTCTTGTCTGAAGGCTGTTCAGTTTGTTTCTGTAAAACTCATGGCCAGTCTTGCCTGACATAAAAATGTTGCTTAGCTCTTCCCCATTGAGCCTTAATTTAGTCCATTACTGAGCCCCTTAAGGAGGCCTTAATGGCCTCCCTACATTCATTCTAAGTGGACCCACTGGATGCTTAGATCTTGTGCTTGTACCATGAGTAGCCCAGTCTCAAGAACTGTTTCTTTAGCACATAAGCTTGTGTCTTTGGGTTCACAGTGAGCTGCAAGATTTCATGTGTGACCCTTAGGGTTTGCATTGGGCTGCAAGAAGTCCTCTGTGACCATTTCAGCATCTGTAACTTTTCTCTGTGCAGTCACAGAGTTTGTCCTAGTAAAAGTGTTCCTCCCTAAAGGCAAGCTAATGGAAACTGAGTGTGATTGCAGGCTTTTCACAGTAGTAGTGAATTAAAGCAATGCAGTACTGAGGAGCCTTGGTATGTGTGTCATCCTGTAATGTCCACCAAACAAATTGCCTTACTGGCATATGGGTTGTAATGCCCTGCTACCCTCCCTGTGGCAGTCCATCAGTGCTCAGAATTCCTTCCATTGCCTACCTTGAGGTGAAGAACCAATCACCCAGCAGGACTAGGGCAGCCCTTTACACAGGACCTTTTCAGGTTTCTTGTGTCACAATTTGCGAAAGATCTCTTTAGATATCACTGCAACTGGATGATATCAGCTGCAGAACTTATATAAGAAACTCATTTTGAGTTTTCCTCCTCTCCCTGACATTTCTATCATTGCTTGAATAGTGCATTCTGGTACTTTTTTTTCCCTGATTAGGAATTTTGTATATGTTTCTGTTTATACTTTGACTAGCGCAGTAAGGCTTGTTGATTAAAATATTTCTTTGGAAGTTTTCCCAGGAAACTTACTGATATTACATTTTTTCTTTGGGGTTATGGTTATTTGAGGTGACTGAGTAGGATTACAGCATTTTAAATGATTTTGTTGTTTATATTGCTGATCTGACAGTTTTTCATTAGTTTATGATTTATTTCTTCTCAAAGTCTGTTTTAGGCTGTATCCATTCATTTTGACTGAAACTAGTCATTTTTCTACAAAATTAGAGGAGTTTGGGGCATGTATTATGTGCTTGGAACTGTGTTACTGAAAATACTGTCATTTTCTCAGTGCAGTGCTCAGAATAGTATCCCTACAGAAGTAGCCTTTAGATTGCTGTTTATATGTGGGATTTGTCCATCTTTTTACTAGGCTGACTGTGCAACCAGTACTTGCTATTGAGCTGGCTAGTTTCTTGTCCCCTACCTTGATGGACTCAGACTCCCTCCCACCACCTTCCCCATTTACACCTAAAAAACAAAAGAGTAACTAAAAATATGCTCCAGCCTATGGCTTGTGACTGCTCAGTAGCCTTAGTTTTGGGCAGGCTGTTGAAACACTTGCCTTCTGTTTACTTCCAGCTCCCGTAGGGTGTTTTTAGCATCACAACTATGTGACGAGTGTCAGACACGTCCTCTGGGACTGTACCATTGCCTGCTCCAGGTATGTGAGAACTAAACCATTTCAGTGCAAAGGAAGTTAGGGATGCAGAATCTGTTGCCAGTATTGATACCTTCCCCCAGGAGATTCTTCCACTAGTGTAGTATATGCCAAAAAGAGAGAGAAGTCCCAATAGGTGGTGGGAGATCAGTCTCTGACTCGGTTCTCAACTGAGGTGATAGCCTTGACTAAATTCATTGTTCAAGCAATTGACTACGGGTGCATACACATATTATGAGTAACCCCAGCACTTTCAACACTGATAAACCTACTAAGGATCCTCCTTTTGAAGGAGATTCTCTGTTTGAGGTCTGTGACATCTGAGTCACACTAGCCAGATTAGTCGAACAGGTACAGGTTCCTAAACAGTTGTTTTCTTTTTCCCAAATGTTGACTAGATTTCGAGATGTATTCAACTGTGAGCTGTCTCAGATTAACAGTGTTTATGATCTCTTGGAGGATGAGGCTGTGCTTAAGAAAGTGCTTAAGAAATTGCGGGTATAGTCTGCGTTGCCTGGCTTCAAGTCAGTTTGTCTGCAGACTATGCTTTGCTGTCCCAAGCAACTATCATTCTGCCTTCTAACAGAGTCCCTCGGGATAAACTAGCAAGTGGCTGTAATGTCAGGGAAAGAAGCTGGTGCAGTCCAGCACAATAGCTTTTAAAGTGCTTAACTACCAGTGTTTTATGTGGAAATTTGTGTTGAGATGCATGTTCAGTTGAGATAAGCTTGCTGCTTTGTTTGCAGAGCAAAAGGTCTTAGTTAAAGATATTGTCTCCAGTGTTTCTCAGGTGTCAAAACATACCTTAAAAAGTGCCTCAAAGGGGGCTGATACTATTTATCAAAATGCAGCATTGTCAGTGGTGAATACGAGGTATGCTTGGTTGCACTCCCAGAATTTTTCTGCTGAGCTAAAAATGAGATTTTGTATGCTCCTCTTGAGTCTGATTGAGTGTTTGATACAACAATTAATCAGATTGTTAAACACTGGGATGACAGAGACAAATTGATGCAAGGAATGTCAAAAATATTCCATATTCCTAAGTTCTTCTCCTGTAAACAAGATAAGTTTTGGTAGCCTAACAAACTGAAGTCCCAGACTAGCAAGAACCAAGGCAATAAAAGAAAGTGGCAAGAGGACAAGTCCACCAAACCAAACAAGAATGAATATGTGCGCACAAAGCCAGTAGTGGAGACCTTCGATATTATTAAAATGGATTTATTAAACACATAGATTTCCAAAAACGAACGAGCAAAACAGTTCACATGAACGCCTTAACAATCACAACATGCGTTTTCATCTTTTGCATTGACTTCATCAAATGACCAGTGCTTGCATCATTGTTAATTTATATTACAAAATTTAATTACACAACCAATACCTTATTCTATTCCATTTATAAACCAACCAATAATGATACCCCTACTGAGTAATTAATTAAATATATAAATGAATATTAAGTATTCATTTAAAACCTTTTATTTACCTTAAAATTAATTCTTATAAATTTATTTAAAATTATTAAATTAATGTTGTACCTAAAACTCCTTAATAAATATGATTTGTATGAAATAAATACATTTAATATAAAATATAAAATAAATAATGAAATTAATATTAATGTTATTTCATATTGTGTAAAAGGTTGAAATTCTTGTGTTTCATATATTATTAAATAAAACAGAAAACATGAGGGGACAACCAAGAAATCCCTAACTGCCCTCTAGTGGTATATAGTGAATATTAATTTCATTATTTATTTTCTATTTTATATTAAATGTATTTATTTCATACAAATCATATTTATTAAGGAGTTTTAGGTACAACATTAATTTAATAATTTTAAATAAATTTATAAGAATTAATTTTAAGGTAAATAAAAGGTTTTAAATGAATACTTAATATTCATTTATATATTTAATTAATTATTCAGTAGGGGTATCATTATTGGTTGATTTAAAAATGGAATAAGGTATTGGTTGTGTAATTAAATTTTGTAATATAAATTAACAATGATGCAAGCACTGGTCATCTGATGAAGTCAATGTAAAAGATGAAAACGTATGTTGTTATTGTTAAGGCGTTCATGTGAACTGTTTTGCTCGTTCGTTTTTGGAAATCTATGTGTTTAATAAATCCATTTTAATAATATCGAAGGTGTCCACTACTGGCTTTGTGCGCACATACACATTTGGGATTTTGGATTACTGGTCTTTTGTGGCTTTCCATTCATTCATTTTTCTTGGTTTCCTGTGGAACCGGTATGGAGATACTTCCTGACCCTAAGGGGTTGGATGAACTTGGACAGTCTCGTAAACTTATTGGTCAGCTTACGGAGTTGATTGACCTGCTTACCCCACTTAGCCAATCCTTGGTGGGGATTTATGGAAACTTAGTTAAACATCCGGTGCCAAGGACCGAAGGGTCGAGTGAGCGTAAAGGATCTGCAGCAGCTAACCCGATTTCCGGTGAGCTTATTGGCGTTTCTAATAACGTCGGTGACCAGGAAGAAACCTATGGGGGAACGTTCAACGCTGCGGATACACCATCGATTTTTAAAATATTTGAAAGGAGTGAAGTCCCTTACAAAGAAATGAACACTTTAGTGGGACAAAAAGCGGCGCAAGATAAAAACAAAACATCAGGTACTGTAAAACCTATCTTAGAGACCCATGAATGGTTACGAACAAAATATCATTTTAAATTGAATTGTAAACAACATGGCTCGGATGAAACATATCAGACCAAACTGGACAATTTATCAAAATGAATGTATAAATATAGGACTTTGCATATAGAAAATGAATATTTGAAGGAATGTATTTCCAGGGAAATAGTTCCGAAAGGACTTCTAGTTTACAAATTCCCTAATAATGTAACATTGGGATCTATGTTTCATAAAGAAATTATTGATTTATTTAATAAATGTGGTTTGGATGTTTTAAGGTTAATAATAAAGGAAAACATTAGATGTCAAGAAAAAATACAAGAAGATATAACTGGATTGGACCAGTGCATTAAGAATGACTTGATTTTTAGTATTGCTGAAGAAAAAGAGAAATACTTTAATATTAGAAAAGATATTGACCGTAAAAGTAAAGAATTAATAATTAGGAAATCTAAGAAATTATAAAGGGATATAAAATAATATGATACCAATAATAGTTACCCTAGACCTGAGTACAAACATTATAAACATACATATGAAAGTAAGCCACAACCCCCAATACCCCACCTAATTTAGAGGGGGACATTATTGATTTACAAGATCAGGAAAACTATGCGAGTTATGATTACAAAGAGGATTTTCCACGTCTTAGGAGGTCAGAAAGATTAATGAACAAACAAGGTGCACCACCACCAAATTTTCAATGGGGGGGGAGAAGGGGGAGGGGGAAATATTAACAAATTCTGGAGTTCCTGGAGTTCATAAACTCAAATGCCATGGAACAACTAGTCACCATCCCCACAAGAGGAGAAAACATACTTGATCTCATCATCACGAACATGGGATCAAAATGTTCAACACCGGAAGTATACCCCTCACTGGTGAGATCAGATCATAAACTAATCTCGCTGGAGGTCCTCATCCCGCCCCCACCTGAAATAAAAAAGACCACAGTGAAAAACTTCTCAAAAGCCGAATTCACACTTCTAAAAACGAATGTGGTCTCCTTTAAGGCCCCTGAGCCAGTGGTAAACATTACTCAAACCGCTGAATCACTTACAAATGCCTTCTACCAGCACCTACAGGACTGCATGGATCAGGCAATCCCAAACAAAACTAAGACTCTTTGTACCAAAGGCAAGCATCCAGTCTGGTGGACCCCAGCCATAAACAAGCTCTACAACAAAAGGAGGAAGCTACTACAAGATAGAGCAAAATCCTTGAAAGGTAAGACACCTTTGATCATTATAAGTAAAAAACTAAGAGCTCTCATAAAATCATTCAAGGCAAATTTTGAGAGAAAAATCGCCAAGGACTCAAAAGACAATCATAAGGCCTTCTTTAGCTATGTTAGAAACCTAGGAGGAAACTCCCAGATATGCTCAGAATTAGTTCAAAATGATGTGAAGATTACTGAACCTACACACATTGCCAACATACTGGCTGACAGGTTCAGTGCAAACTTCTCCCAAAAGGAGAGATATCTATACCAGAGGATTGTAGCCCCCCAAACATCTCCAACACCCAGGTGAGAACTGCTCTCTCCAAAGCAAAAAATACAGCATCCATGGGACCGGATGGTGTCCCCGGCTGTGTGCTCCACTAACTCAATGAGGAATTAAACCCGCAGTTAGGACAGCTGTTTAATCTTAGCCTCACCTCAGGATACGTACCCAAGGAGTGGCGACGCACTGTGGTCCCACTTCACAAGGGCAGTGCCTCCACCGACCCTGGGAATTACCGTCCCATTAGCTTGACAAGCCTTATCTGCAAAGCCATGGAGAGGATCATAATGGAACTCATAAATAAAGACATAGGGAACTTGCAGACTTTGGATCCAACCCAGTTTGGCTTTGTCAAAGGCAGATCATGCCTTTTAAACTTGGTTGACTTTTTCGAGACAGTCACCAAGGCCATTGATGAGGAAAGGCAGTCCATACAGCCTACCTTGACCTGGCAAAGGCCTTCACACAATAACCCACTCAGGTATCATCGAAAAACTCATCAGCTTGAATGTAAACCCATACATCACAAGATGGGTTGCAAACTGGCTAAGTGACAGAACCCACAGGGTCAGAGTTGCTGGAGCCATGTCAGACTCAAAGCCTGTCACAAGTGGTGTCCCACAGGGATCAGTCCTGGGTCCACTCTTGTTCGGCATCTACTTTTCTGAAGTACAAGCAAACACAGGAGGGTTATGGCTGACAAAGTTTGCAGATGACTGCAAACTGGGCCATAGTCGAAAACACATCTGACACAGATATCCTTCAGAAGGGCCTCACAGAAACGGATAACTGGTGCCAGAGCCATGGCCTAAAGTTAAATGCCAAGAAATGCATAGTCATACCCTTCGGGAAAAACAAGGTTACCCCTAGCTACCATATAGGTGGCAATCCACTGAGCACAGAAGAAGTCATCAGGATCTGGGGACCCAGGTTGACAGTAGCCTTCGCTTGACACTCATGTTGCTAAAGTAGTTAGGAAAACCTTCTACATTGCCCACCTGATCATGAAGGGATTCACATCTAGATCAAGGGAGGTCATCGTCCCCTGTACTCATCACTCATTAGACCTATGATTGAGTACAATGCCCCATTCGGAATGTATCTGACCCGACACCTGCAGCAGCTGGAAAGGCCCCAAAAGTTCCTCACCAAAAGGATAAAGGGTCTCAAAATATGTCTTATGCTGCCCGTCTGAAAGCACTCCAGCTCTATTCAGTCTCATACCGCTTGCTCAGAGGTGACCTGTGCCTGACATATAAGGCCATGTCAAACCCTGATTTGATGAATATGCTTCACCTCAAAAATCTAGATCCCTCAGAACCACAAGGGTGGGAGACTTAAACCTTGACGCGGTTATTAATAGAACGTGCTGGAGGGACAGATTCATCACCCAGAGACTCCCTATGCTGTGGAACAAAATCCCGGTACATGTGAGGCAGAGCACCTCGCTGGCCTTGTTCAAGAGGAATCTTGACCAATGGATGGGGGATCGCAGATATACCCCAGGGATTACTTCAGTGTCACTGCTTGACAGAGGCACAGCAAAATAATAGGCATAGTTTTATTCAAACTAAAGGGGTGGCGAAAGCCAAATAACTATGGGCTAGGCTTATAAATGCCCTTGGGCAGATAGCCTAGTACGAACCTATGAACCTATGAAATTCCCTTCTTGACAGAAAAGGCAATAATGACATTTTAACAGATGGTATTAAAAGCACTTTTAACAATTTTTCTATTTATAATTTTAGTAGTTTGGTGATAGAAAAAGAGCATTTTTCGTTGTTCTCTAAGGGGTTGAAATTCATCCCGTACAAGAAGGGAAACATCACCCAAACTTTACTAGATATAAAGGTATTTTTGAAGAAAGTTAATTTGGGCATTTTAAAGTCTTCTGAAAATATGGCTCATAACAGTAATGAATTAAGGCGTAAAACTACCTATAACCCACCACTACACCCCCAATTAAAAAATCTGGAATTAATTATGGAAAAGGAAATTAGAAATAAACAAAATAAAATTAAACCTTGGTTTAATTTAAGTATTAAAGAGAAAGATTTAATATATGAGATAAAAAAAGAACCCTAGTATTAGAGTAATGAAACCAGATAAAGGGGTAGGGGTGGTAATTATGGACAGTATTGACTATGAAAGTAGAATGAATAAGATTTTATGGGATGAAGTTAAATATTCTAGTGTTTCTAAAAATGAAATCAATATAGCTTATAATAAAATAGATATCAATTTAACAGACATGTTGCAAGAAGAATTAATAGATCAAAAAATTTTTAGATATTTAAAAGTAGATAAACCGAAAATACCCACCATATTTGGAATACCCAAGATTCATAAAAATCTAAATAATCCCCCATTAAGACCAATGGTATCAGCGGATGGAGGTAAAACATATCCCCTAGCTAAATATTTGGACAACAAGCTTAAAAATATATGGCTAGTGAGAGAAAATATTTTAAAAGACTCTTGGGATCTGATTAAAGAAATTAATGATGATTTATATCAAGAAAATGTACTATTCATAATGGTTGATATTGTTGACCTGTTCTCCTCTATACCATAGAAAGAAGGTATGGAAATGTTTGAGGAAATTATTTATGAGGACAAATATCTAACACAGAATGAGAAATTAATTAGTGTATGGTTAATGGATATAGTATTAAAAAATAATTATCTATACTTTAATGGTGAATTTTGTCAACAAATTCAGGGTGTTGCCATGGGGGCGGCTTGTGCCCCAACTTATGCCAACCTAGTTTTGGCTAAATGGGAGGAGAACAACATTTTAAATTCTGAATTTAAAGATTGTTGGAAGTTATACCGTAGGTTTCTGGATGATATAGTTATTTTTTGAATAGTGGGGCAGGAGAAATTTAAAGAATTTATAACTTATATTAGTAATACAACCATTTTTTTAAATTTACATATAATATATCGGACTCTTGTCTACAATATTTAGATATAGAAGTATATAAAAATTAGAACAAATTTGCTACTAAAGTATTCAGGAAACCTACATATTGTAATTCCTTCCTACATTATAATAGTGCACACCCCTTACATTGTAAAAAGAATATTGTCAAAGGACAATTTGTAAGGGGAAGTCGAATGACTAGTATGGACAAAGACTTTTTAACAGAATGTGAACTATTAGAAAGAATGTTTTTAGAAAGAGGCTACCCCCTGAATTTAATAAAAGACATTGAGAATGAAGTAAAGAAAGGAAGGCATACAAGATTTAAACCTATACTGGAATGTAATGAACAGAAAGAGGAGGTCAATATCAAAAATAATAAAACTAGTAATGGTGAAAATTTTCAAGGGGCAGTTGTTTTACAATATAATGGGTTCAACATTGGTATTAGGAATATATTTTTAAAGGAATGTGAGAGATTTGCTGCTTTAACAGATCTGGGAAATGTGGCTAAAATCCCACATAAAATAATATACAAAAATTCCTTAAGTATGAAGACTATATTAGAAAACAAAAATTACAAGAAACCTTATAGGCATAGAGTTGGTACATATAAATGTGGACGATGCACGCAATGCACTTATATAATAAACATGGATAAATATTATTTGATTAGTAGAGACAAATGGATATATAGTTCAAATTACTTCAATTGTGAGTCAAGGGGTGTGGTATATTTGGTTATTTGTGAAGGTTGTAATCCATTTTATGTAGGAAAAATAGAAAGAATGTTGAAAAGGAGAATTTATGAACATACATATGATATAACAGTAGGGAAAGATACTAATGCCCTGTATAGGCATTCAAAGGTATGTACTAAATCAAAATTCTCCTTTATGGTTTTGGAACAAGTTAAAAATAACATCAGAGGTGGCCTGTGGGAAGACAAAATTGAATTTAGAGAATTATGGTGGCAGGTAACGTTAGAAGCAGGCAGATCTCCTGGTTTAAATGACTATATATCTATACTGCCTTTATTGAAATTAAGAGCTGCAAAACTCTGAATTGTAGTGAATATAAAAGACCACTAGAGGGCAGTTAGGGATTTCTTGGTTGTCCCCTCATGTTTTCTGCTTTATTTAATAATATATGAAACACAAGTATTTCAACCTTTTACACAATATGAAATAACATTAATATTAATTTCATTATTTATTTTCTATTTTATATTAAATATTTATTTCATACAAATCATATTTATTAAGGAGTTTTAGGTACAACATTAATTTAATAATTTTAAATAAATTTATAAGAATTAATTTTAAGGTAAATAAAAGGTTTTAAATGAATACTTAATATTCATTTATATATTTAATTAATTATTCAGTAGGGGTATCATTATTGGTTGGTTTAAAAATGGAATAGAATAAGGTATTGGTTGTGTAATTAAATTTTGTAATATAAATTAACAATGATACAAGCACTGGTCATCTGATGAAGTCAATGTAAAAGACGAAAATGCATGTTGTGATTGTTAAGGCGTTCATGTGAACTGTTTTGCTCGTTCATTTTTGGAAATCTATGTGTTTAATAAATCCATTTTAATAATATCGAAAGTCTCCACTACTGGCTTTGTGGGCACATACACATTTGGGATTTTGGATTACTGGTCTTTTGTGGCTTTCCATTCATTAATCAAACAAGAATGATTCCTTTCCAAAAAGAATACCTGCCTTCCCAACTTATGACTATGCCAAGGAGTACTACCCACCTTTATCAAGTCCCCCATCGTGTGCCACGTCTCTTAAATTGGGTCTCAACAAGACAGTCTGGCCATCAGTGGTTTCCATTAAATGGGTGCTAAATATTGTTGTCATGGGTTACAAGGCATGGGCTACAAATGGAAGTGAAAAGACCACCCACCTTCATTCGGGGACGGAGTTCACTCTCATCTGCCATGTTAGACTTTATTCCTATCTTTTCTCCGGCAAATGCTGGACTCAAGGGTTATAGAACTGGTCCCTCAGTCAGAAAAAATTAGAGGTTTCTACTCTGAAATGTTCTTGCTTCCCAGAAAAGAGTAGTCATAAAGCCCAGTGTTGTACCTTTCTTTTCTGAATACATTTGTTAATGCCCCCAGGTTAAACATGCTCATCCAGCAGACTGTTGCTAGATAACTGCTTCTTGGTGACCTTGGACTTGAAGGATGTATATCACCATATCCCCATTGCTTATCACTTCAGGAGGTGTCTGAGATTTGTTGAGTCTAATTTGCACTCTACTTTCTGTACAGCTCTTTGGACTATCCACTGCATTGCAAGTGTTCACCAAATGCCTTGTCGTTGTAGTGGCCCACTGTTTGACAATGGGCATTCACATCTTTCCATTTTTGGATGACTTGCTAATCTATGCACGGTATGCTTCTAGGTGTTTGGAATTAATAAAGAAGGTCTTGACCTTACTATCCCATCTAAGGGTTTAGGTTGAACCTCCGAAAGTCATCTCTGACACCAGCACAAAGGCTTGTCTTGCTAGTGTTCTTGATAGACTCCAACAAGAGAATGGCCTTTCTGCCTGAAGACATGGTCATGTTATACTAGATGGCATTTCTGGAATTTTCCAGAAGAATGTTGCCTTGATGAGAGAATTCCTAAAAATTCTTGAACTGATGGTATCCAAGATTCTCATGATACCCCTGGCCTGTCTTCACATGAGAAAAATACAGTGGTATGTCTGCAGTCATTGAACCCAGCATCTCCATTCCCTAGAATCCCATTTGCGGGTGCTGCCCTTCATCAGACAAGAGTTAGGGTGGTGGAGAGATCAGTTGAGTATGACTCCAGGGCTTCTTTCTCCCCTCCAGTGCCAGTGCAATCTGTTCATACAGAGTCATCGGACTTCACATGGGGAGCTATGTCAATGGGGATGCAAGTGCAAGCCACTTAGGGGCCAAAGGAGACATGGATGTATGTGAGTATCAAGGAGATGTCAGTGATTTATGGCTTGAAAGCCCTTCACCACCTATGGACTTTTGGCCTTCTTTTACTGGTTACGGACAAAACCACAGTGATGTGATACCTCAACAGACAAGTGGGTATAAGGTCTCACCCTCTGTGCTGGTTGGCAGTGATTGACTGGGAGCAGGCTTCTAAGTACTCTTAGACTCTTCAGGCATCATATGTACTATCAGGGTAGAACATTGTGGCAGACAGATTAAGGAGATCCTGAGCAAACCCACTCAAGTGGAAGCTTAAGGCAGTAGTGTTCAGGAATTTAGGCCAGACATGAGGAACATGTCAAATATATTTGTTCATCTCCTTTCAAAACAGACAGCTGGAGAAATTCTGTTTCTGACATCCTTGAGGCCCTGTTTTTAGGGCAGATGCATTCTTGTTCCCTTGGATGGAAATATTCCTCTATGAGTTTCCACTCTTTCCACTGATTCACAAGGTACTTCTGAAAGCTCTAAGAGAAACCCAAAGATCATTGTGGTGACCACCTATTGTCCCAGGCAATCTTTTTTCTCCCTGTTAATGGTACTGGCAGAGGGCAATTACTGCAGACTTTTTCACAAGTTGGATCTGCTCACACAGTCTCAGGGGCAACTGGTGCATCCCAATTTGGAGTAACTTCAGTTGACAGCCTGGGTGATTGTCTTGACTACATTTAGACACTTGTTTCATGAGGATGTGCAGCTGGTGTTAGAAGAGACCACAAATCCTGCTACTTGAAAATCTTATGTTTACAAATAGATGAGCTTTTCTAAGTGATACCTAAATGGAAACAGAGATCCATTGAGGTTAACATCACTCTGGTCTTGAAGTACTTGTGTGCTACTTCATGATGGCTTTTCACATGCATCCATTAACCAGGCACTTAGACCAACTGGAGCAGCCCCAAATATTTCTCACTAAAAGTCTAAAGCTTAAGAAACATCTCTTACACAGAATGGCTAAAGTTTTTATTCCTTTATCCATCTCGTATCATTTATTGAGAGGAGATTTATGCCTGATCTGTAAAGCATTCTCTGATCCAGCCCTGATGAAAATGTTACATATTCACACGAAAAATTAAATGAGGGTTATATGTTCCATGGATCTGAACCTTATTTGTAACTCTAACAGAACTTGCTGAAGAGAGAGATTTGTATCCCAACGGCTACCTCATCTATGGAATAAACTTCTCATCTTCATAAAACAAAGTCTGTCTGTCACTCACTTCAAAAAATTATTTGTATAAATGGATAGGGAACTGTAAATTTTCTGCCAGGGTACTGCACTTACCTGTTATGGACAGAGGCAGTTTATAAAATGACTCAAGGCTCCAACACCCAAAGACCTATTACCCTGATACTACCCCATCCAATATCTGAGGAATTAAGATACAATATTGTCATATCCTGGGTATTCTTGACTAGGCTTGTAAAGGCTGTTGTGCCATTAGCCTAGTAATCAGTTATGAACCTATGATGTGATAGTGTTCAATCTCGCCGTTTGTTCTTACACATGGGTTCGGAGCCGATCCTCGGCTCCGTGCCGGCCTCTTGCAAGCTCTGCATCGAGAAGAAGCTCGAGACAATCTAATACCCACAATCCCCCTCTGCCTTTACCTCAGATCTAGTTTGCCGCTGCTGCGTTCACATCGCTGGGAGCTAGCTCGAGCGTCTAAAGCTAAGATATAACTTTATTTGTTATATTTTATTGGATTTTCTTATTCTATTTGATATTTCAGTGATATACTGTGTGATTGTGTTGTTGACTGGTTAAATTCTCTGTACCGTTAAGCTGTTTTATCGGTTAGAATTTTTCGGGGCCTACAACCCTTCTTAAATTTAATAGGATTTGACTTTTATACCGGATTTGACAATTTTTTCTCGGATTTGACTGCATTACTGGACTTTTACTTCTATAATGTCTGATAAGGTAAAATCAGGATTTAAGCGTTGTCAGTGTGGCCAGAAAATGTCAGTGACTGACAACCATAGTTCCTGCGTCTACTGCCTTGGCCCTCTCCACTTGCAAGAGGACTGTTCCATCTGTCACTCTTTTAGTGGGAGGGTCATGACAGATAGGTGCAGGAAACTAATGGACAGAGGTTTATTAAAACCTTCTTTTCAGGAGGCTCTGGATGCTTCTGACCAGGCATCAAAATCCTCTAAGGAATCGAAGACGTCGGAGCCCAAGTCATCGGCTCCGAGCTCTTCAGCAAAGGTTAGATCACCGGTTCCACAGACTTCGGGCCGAGTGTTCAACTGGTATCGGTTCCTGAGCCTCGAGTCTTGGAACCGTGATGGAGCTCCCTCCTTCGACCTTATTGAGGTCGGCTCCGCCTTCGGTTCCTTCGACCCGCTCTTCTTCCAAACTCTCTGATATCGATGTGGATCGTGTGGTGCAGAAGTTATTGGAGCATTCGCCCTGTCCAAACTTATTTCGGTTTCCACCCAGTTGGTGTCGAAACTTGAAGGCCTCCCGTGTCTCCATCCATTCCTCCTCCGAGACCTGTTCAGTCTTTGGAGCCGGAAGAGGCTGATCTACTGATTGTGGAGCCCTCGGGTCCAGAACCGCCTTTTCTCGGTCTGTTCCTCTCACCTCGACTGGCCGGACCTGATACCGGAGTCTCGAGCCGACGGTCTGTCCTTGGTTCCGGGCCGAGAGTCGAACCGACGCTTCGTTCCGACTCTCCCTCGGGCCTCGGCGCTGATCGATTCGCCCGCCCTCGGGTCGATGCCTTCGTGCCTGTGTCGGGATTCTTCCCATTTCCTCGAACCGAGATTCTTCGATGCGGGACCCGGGGCTCGACCTAATGAGGAAGGTGTTGTCTACCCAGACAACCACATCAGTCGAAGCAACCTCTCCTCCCCATAAAGGGCGTTATCCTCCTCTGCACCCACGGCCACATCCAAGCGCCGGGCACCAGTGTCTCAGCCACCCCTGAGGGTGCCCCTCTTCCTCGGAGGCTTCTTCGGATGCTCCCCACGAAGAAGTCCCTAGGAAAAGATTGTGTAAGAGGAGACACTTGGATTCTCCACAAGAATCCTTGACATCTGATACTGACTTAGATGAGTCAGAAGGGTCCCTAAGTCACCTTCAGAAGATGTCTCTTTCGGACATATTGGAGATCCTGAAACAGAGAGGTGACTGGCAGTCCCTTCCCCCTTCTGAGGATGAGTCAGTTTTGCTGAAGGCATTTGGTGCTCGCCCTTCCTCCTCCTGGGTCACTCCACCCTTCGATGAATTAATGGAACTAATTGCTCGAAGGGCGTGGGAGGCTCCTGACACAGTGGAACCAGTCCCAAGGAAACCAAATAAATACATCACGGCACCTCAGGACAAGTCCTACCTGACAAAAGGAGTTCCAGTGGACGCTATGGTGGTGGCAGCGGCCACGAAAAAGGAGATGTCAGAGTCTTCCTCATCTGTCCATCCCCCTAATAAAGATTCTAGGACGATGGATAGGTACGGGAAGCGCATTTTTAGTTCAGCGGCTTTTTCCATGCAATCCCTGAACTATTTGACCCATTTTACACGTCTGCAGAGGGATCTAGTCAAAGAGTTGGGAGATACCCTCCAGGGTACTACAGATGCTGCTGTCTCGGAGAAAGTGACAGCACAACTTAATACCCTTACATCCATTGTGAACTCGTCCATGAGGCTGATTTCCTACGCAGCCGAAGGTTCGAGTAGGGCAGCAGCTTCAGCGATTGCTCTTCGCAGACAATCCTGGATGCGCTTATGTTCCTTTATGGAAGCCTTCAAGTCTTCCTTTACTAACGCCCCATGTGACGGTGCCACGCTCTTTGGCCCCAAAGTAAAGGAGACCCTTACCCGGTGTGAACAGGAGGGAAAGACTCTGTCTGCTGTCGGAGTCCGCTTTTCCACCCCAACCAGACCGTACCCCCAAAGGGCAACGTGGTGGAAAATGTGGTTTCAAAACCCCAAGGAGCTTTCTCAGGCACACAGGGAGATGCCCCTCTAGAGGCAGAGGAGGGGCAGAGGTGGAAGACGCCCAGGCGGCAGAGGGGTCCGCAACATCAAGGTGACAGGGATACACTCCCTGGTAAACCTTTCCAGCACTCCTGAGAGGAGGCCCGACTGTCCTGCTCTGGAGGCAGTCGGGGGTCGCTTAGCTTTATACCCTCAGGCCTGGCAAAATGTAACTACAGACAAGTGGGTAAAAAGCGTGGTTACCAGAGGTTACAACATACCCTTTCTATCCCATCCCATTCCAAAGAAAAGACTCCCAGATGTACCGCCCCATCTGCGAGAGCCAGCAGCTATAGAGATTTCAAAGCTGCTAGAAAAAAGAGTCATCCAACCAGTCCCAGCGGACCAGCAAGGATTCGGGACTTACTCAAGTTTCTTTTTAGTTCCAAAGAAAACAGGGGATTGGAGACCCATCCTGGACCTAAGCTACCTCAATACCTTCATCAGGAAAGAAAAGTTCCGAATGGTCACGCTTCAATCGATCCTTCCATTCTTACAGAAGGACGACTGGATGTGCTCAATAGATCTAGAGGATGCATACTACCACATCAAAATGGCCAGGGCATCCAGAGATCATTTGCGCTTCCGGCTGGGGGCCAGTCACTTTCATTTTCGAGCCCTGCCCTTTGGTCTGACCTCAGCCCCCAGGGTCTTCACCAAATGCATGGCAGTGGTAGCGTCTCACTTGAGACGCCAAGGATTCCAGGTGTTTCCGTATCTGGACGACTGGCTCCTTTCTGCCACCACCCAGCCTCAACTATTACAGGCCACAGACTTTACTCTTCAACTGTGTGTTCACCTAGGAATTTCCGTAAACTTGCGAAAATCCTTGCTTCAGCCATCACAAAATATTTTGTTCATAGGAGCAGAATTAAACACACGCCAGTTAATTGTAAGACTTGCGCCCGAAAGGATACTATCACTTCAGACTCACATACGTCTTCTACTTTTGTCAAGGAAATCTCCAGCAAAACTGGTACTGAAGGTTTTGGGACTCATGTCAGCCTCCCTTATTGCAATACCCTTGGGAAGGCTGCACATGAGAGTCCTTCAATGGCTACTGTTTGCACAATGGTCGTTTCAACAACTACCTCTAACACACGAGATTCTTATAACGAAAACATGCAAGAAACATCTAAACTGGTGGCTTCAAACGTGCAACCTTTCCAAGGGGAGACCATTTGTGCTACCCATGCCTACAGGTACGGTGACCACGGACGCTTCCCTGATAGGGTGGGGGGGCATCTTTCAGGGACAGACAGTCCAAGGCGAATGGACCAATTTGGAGTACAATCTGCACATCAATGTTCTAGAGTTGAGGGCAGTGTTTCTAGCGTTGCAACACTTTGCTCCCCTTCTTCCTCTGGGAACTATTGCAGTTCAGACGGACAACATGTCTGTAGTCTGGTACATAAACAAGCAAGGGGGAACCAAATCCTATCAGCTATGCAGAGAGGCCATGAGAATCTGGCAGTGGGCGGAGTCCACGGGTCGCTTTCTAATAGCAACGCACATCCCGGGGTCATCCAACGCCATAGCCGACAGGCTGAGCAGAGCAATTCTGTTACCGCACGAGTGGTCCCTAAAACAGTGAGTAGCGAAAAGGATTTTTCGACGGGGCCAGCCTTCCTGCGATCTGTTTATGCCTCCAATGAACGCCAAATGCAGGAGCTACTTTGCCCTATTACCCCTCCAGGGAAGTCCCCAGGGACGACTGGTTCACGATTGGCCCCCGGGACTCCTGTACGCATTTCCTCCATTTCCTCTGATACCAAAGTTTCTCCAGAAAGCCAGAAACCTACACAGGACAATAATCCTCATTGCCCCATTCTGGCCTCATCAAATTTGGTTTCCCTTCCTGAAGACACACTGCATTCGGGGACCCTGGATTCTGGACCCAGAGCCAGATCTATTGACTCACTCGTCAGGGGCTCCCCATCCCGCACTCCTGTCCCTCCATCTAGCAGCTTGGCTGCTCCAATTCCCAACTTAGCCAGGTCTGATCTTTTGTCGCCAGCAGTTCAGGATATATTGGTGGCTTCTCATAAAGCTTCCACTACTAAAACATATTCTAGTAAATGGAAGCGATTTGTATTCTGGGCTTAATACACACCAAGTGGATCCTTTTATAGCTCCTTTGAATAAAATATTAGAGTTTTTAACGGACTTATTCCATCAGGGTGCTTCTCCTGCTACACTAAGAGTTCAATTGGCTGCCATTTCAAATTTCCATGTGGAAGAATGTGGAGCTCCTGTTATGGCTCACAGACTTTGTAAAGCCTTTTTAAAAGGGGTTTTTCATATTAGACCACCAGTCAGATCTCCTACGACACCTTGGAGTCTAAACTTGTTGTTATCTAAATTAATGTTGCCCCCCTTTGAACCTGCCTCTTCTTGCCCATTAAAATTTTTGTCCTGGAAGACTCTCTTTTGGTAGCCATTACTTCCGCTAGGCAGTATCTGAACTTCAGGCTCTCTCCATCAAGCACCCTTATTTGATCTTTCACTCTGACAGAGTTTCTCTTCAACCAATTCATCCTTCCTCCCTAAAGTGTGTTCTATTAACAATATTAATCAGTCCATTGAATTACCCACTTTCTTCAAAAATCACTCCAACAAAATGGAGTATATGTTGCACAAATTAGATGTTCACAGACAACTAAGATTTTACTTGGATAGAACAAAAGATCACAGAAAAACTGATCAACTCTTTGTGGCTTTTGCTGATAGCAGGAAAGGACTAGCAGTTACCAAAAGAACTCTTTCTAAGTGGTTAACGGATTGTATAATCTATGTCTACGATTCTTCAAATCAAACTCTTTTGCACAAACCCAAAGGACATTCCACAAGGTCAGTGTCTACATCTTTGGCTCATGCAGCCCGCCTACCACTGGACGCTATTTGTGCGGCTGCTACTTGGTCTAAGCCACATACATTCATTTCTCATTATAAGGTAGACAAGGCTTCTAGGGACAGGGCAACCTTTGGTTCCACTGTGCTCAAGAACGCCCTTCCGTGAGTTCCTCAGGAACAAGGAGCTAGGGACGCTACCCATGTGTAAGAACAAACGGCGAGATTGAACACTATCACATATAGAAGTTATATCCTTACCATAACGTTCCATGTGGAGTGTTCATCTCGCCTTTGTTCTTACATTCCCACCCTCCCGCCCTAAGAAGAACGCTCTTTGATGCCTGGCCAGGAACATCCTCCTGCTGCTGCTGCTGCAAATATTGTGTACATAGTTGGCATATATATATATATATATATATATATATATATATATATATATGTCTATTTGTCTTTCTATATATAGTTATGTATAGATTCTTATTTCTGGGCATATGTGATGTAAGCATGAATGTGCTCTCTCTGGAGATTGGTTTGCTTGCAAACTAGATCTGAGGTAAAGGCAGAGGGGGATTGTGGGTATTAGATTGTCTCGAGCTTCTTCTCGATGCAGAGCTTGCAAGAGGCCGGCACGGAGCCGAGGATTGGCTCCGAACCCATGTGTAAGAACAAAGGCGAGATGAACACTCCACATGGAACGTTATGGTAAGGACATAACTTCTATTTAAGGTGTATATAAAGGCCGTCTCTGCTTGTCTGTCAGTGGATCCTCCTCTTTCTTGTTTTCTTCTGGTAAAACAGTTCAGAAAAGGAGTATTGTATATGAGACTGTCTTGCAAACAAATTCTTCCTCCGTGGCACCTAATGTATGTTCTTCAAAAAATTGACGGTACCACCAATTGAACCAGCAGCTCACACTGATCTGAAGTTCTTAACTTGGAAAACTGTTTTGCTTGTGCTCTGACATCTGCAAGTTGAGTATCTGATTTGCAAGCTCTCATGGTGGAACAGCCATACCTTATTTTCTACAGAGTTCGGGCTCCGTCATTCACTAACCTTCTTTCATGACAAAACTGGTCTCAGAATTTACTCTTAGTCAGTGTATTAATCTCCCTGTGGTCCTTCTAGAACCTTCAAATAAAGGGGAGGGGATATTTCATACCTTGGATGTGCATAGGCAGATCAGGTATTTACTTGACCGAAAAAAAGCCATTTAGGAAGATTAAAAGGCTTTTTATTTCCTTTTCTGGGACAAAGAAAGATCAGCCTGTCACTAAGCAACCAATTGCATGCTGGTTATTCTCTGATATGTTTTTTTTTTACATCCACCATGGAAAGGCAAATGCAGGTAAAGTAAAGGCAGTCCATCAGGGCCTTTTCCTCTTCTGTGGCATATTGAAAAGGAATGGACTCGAAGTACGAAGCATCAGCTTGGTTTTCTGTACATACCTTCATGAAGCACTACAAACCAGATGCTTTTTCTAGATCCAGAGCAGGCTTCTTGAGGACCATTCTCCAGGTGCTCCTGGATTCTTATCTTTCCTCCTTTCAACTTAGGTAAGCTTTGGGAACCTACCCATATGCCAGTAAGGCAGTGTGTGTGTTAAACATAGTACAATTACACAAGTTTCACTTACCTGCAGTAATAAATGTTCATAGAACATACTGCCTTATTGGCAGTATCCTCCTACTATCCCCCTTTTGTTGGGTGTATATAGTTGATATTGGGAATTACTGTTGCGCTTTGGTTCACCAACCTTTTTTGTTGTGTACATAGTATTTGGTTTGGATCAGTAGGTGTTCACAATTCTTGTGTTTCCATCTGTTCTTCATTTTGGACCGTAGAAAACTGAGAGTGTCCTGGTCCTGCCATGTTATTGGTTCTTCACCTTCATAGGCAAGCAGTGGGAAAAGTTCTGAGCTTTGACTGACTGCCGGAGGAAGGCACTTCTACCTATATTCCAGTAAGTCAGTGTGTTCTATGAACATCTGTTACATGTAAGTGGGACTTGCACAACTGTACTTTCTTCTACTGCCTTGTTAAAGACTATGTGTGATAATTCCATACATTCATGATGAGTCCTCAAATTAACAAACACCTAATGCTAACTGCATGAAATGGTGTGCTGCACACAATGTTCATTGAACTGAAAAAAAAAAATTGCAGGGAACAAGCCCCACTGCACCCCACTATATGGGGAACTCTCCTTCCCCCTAACTTATATATATCAACTCTGTGGTTGCACAACAGGGGGAAGAGAGAAATTCTCCTGAATCATTGTTTTCAGCAAATGTCTTCATATACTTGAAATTCAGAGAAGTGTCATTCATAAAGTTGTCCTGTAGCTGCTTACACGTGGACACTCAATTATTTGGAACCAGGCTTTGGCCTCCCTATAGGCTGTTATTCACCTTTGTAATCCAGTAGAATAAGAAATGTCTTGATGAATAGACCCTCACAACCTGTCTAACGAAACTTGTCTGATGTGTTCTCCAGGAATGTACCAGCCATAACGGTTTCCCGGCTTCATTCTGGGTCACTTGCTGATCTGTACAAATAAGACCACTGTAAGGTTGTATATCAGCAAATAACATGAGATCCAAGTTATTCCAATGCTGTAGGTGAGACTCTTCTGATCTGACAATGTAGTATTCAGCAAAACGTCAGTCTTACAGAAGTGCACTTCCAGGACTGCAGAACATTTCTGAGATCATGAAAACTAGGGCCATTGCCTGGAAAGAACTGGAAAAAGACCCTAACAATAATCAAGCTTCAAAACCTCTTAGACCTAAGGAAGTCCACACAAATTATCACCATCTCAGCTAAAGATGCCTACTTCAGAAAACTGCAGCAATCTTAAATGTACACTGCAACACAGTTATAGAACCTTATATCCAGCATCAGCATCTTTGACTGCAAGAGAAATGCTCAGAACATAACTCAGACACTGAGAAATAAAGCAAAATGTATCATCCACCAAAATGTATCCAAATGACATTCATTTAGGTTATGGCGCCCACTGCCAACAGAGTCATTACACAACTACCTTGACTACCCCTACTTTCATGTCAGGGCTATCACTAAAAAAGAGCTTAAGGATGAACTTCACAAAATTTTTACTAATACTTCTGGACACATTTACACTACCCACCCTGCTATATTAAAATTAGGAAGAAGCCATCGAGCAGGACCTCTCATGTATACCTCTTACTGTGTAATGTTCAATTTTCAAAACCTTTCAAAACATCTCTATAACATCTCTGTCAAAAACTTCATCTCCAAAATAGACCAGCAGCCAACTTGGACCCCTTAGCTAAGCTGAGAAATATATATATATATATATATATATATATATATATATATATATATATATATAGATATATACACGTGTGTATGTATGTGTGTGTGTATACATAATATATATATATATATATATATATATATATATATATATATAAATTTTGGATTATATCTCTCAGTATATCTTGTCTGAGAAGCAGCATGTCTTCACACCCAAGTACAGTACATTGAGAGCTATACTACTAAACACAAAAATGAGTGACTTTTATGATCGGTAGCTTGCAGGAGCAATGTTCATATACATCAAAAGAGCTTCTGAATGTGTTGACAACATACTTTTGCAAAAGCTCAGAAAGTGCCACTTCTCAGATGAAGAATGTTCCTGCTGCCAAAGCTATTTTCAGGACAGAACATTTACAGTAGATAGTAATACTGTCACCACCGACCCTTTTCCGACTAACATTGGGGTGTCCCAAGGCTTGGTGTTGAGGCCAGTACTGTTCCAGATGTAAATATTATGCTGCCGACCAATGACATAGTTATCATAAGACAATCAGTAACTCCACATGAAATCCCCAAAGCATTAAACAATGAATTCAGGGTACTTTGGTACTGGATGTGCACTAATAAACTAACCTTAAATATAAAGAAATCTAAGTGTATGCTATATGGGACTAAAAGATGACAATCCACTTTTAAACCCATTCTCAGTTACAGTCATCTCTGCCATCCAGTACACAGCAGAAATTACTGAGCCCTCTCTGAGACCAAAGTCTTTCTTTGCCACATCTGGGCTCCCAGTCAAAAAGTAATCATTCAACTCCGTATAGCCTGCAAGATTTCTGAGTTGCTCTCAATGAAATCTAGACAAACTATAGCAATCAATGTTTTACTCCCTAGACCAGAATATGCCATCCCATTAATAACCTTATACTTCCCTCAAAACACACTGCTTCTGCAAAGAACATAAAATAAAATGTTGAGATTCATTCACCCAAGCACATGAAACTGGAAAAATTCAAATGGATTCCGGTTGATGGTAGAGCTTCCTTCCTTCCTTCTTGATCTGCTTACCTTCATATTGTTGAATGAATGGTTCTGTCCACCACTTAAACAGTCCCTCCTCTTCAGAACCACATCCTATTACCTCATAAGCACTAATAATAACCTCCTCATTGGGCCTTCCTTTGCATTTACTACTGATGACATAGATTATTCCAAAACATAGCCAGAACACTGGATTAAAATTTCTCAGGACATTAGGGCAATAACATCTCTAAGCGAATTTAGCAAGTTACTAAAAAGAATTGCATCAAAAAAATCATCTTGGTCACAATGCTTTGACGAACATAGATGAATTAACAACTCATTGCTTCTCTTGCATTTTCCATGTCCAGTATCTATATTCCTTGCTAACTAACCCTCTTGATCTACTGTGATATAGTAAGAGCATTGCAAAATGTCTGCTTGCCGTACTGCTGAGATTCTACTACACTGGTACTACTATTTGGTAGCTCTCTGTAAAAATTGTACATTACCTGTGTTCGTCATTGAATGTTTGATATGCTGCCTTTACTGTATGTACAATGTGGTAGCACAATTTGTTTTAAATACTGTTTCCTAATGCTGTTCTGCTGTATTTTCTATTTATATTTTCCATACTGTAACTTACTGTGTCAATGCTTTGCTCTCTGCACTAGCTCTAATATCTGAGCATATTTTAACATGTTTTTATCGGTTCATAGGTAGGTACTAGGCTATCGACCCAAGGGCCTAGGTAAGCCTAGCCAGCAAGGTACCATAGTTTACGCCACCCAAGAAAGTTATTTTCCTGTGCCACTGTCCAGCAGAGAGACAGAAGTGATCCCAGGGGTGTATTTCCTATTTCCCATCCACTCATCAAGATTTTTCTTGAAGAGTGCTAATGAAGAACTTTGCTTGACATAGATGGGTAGCTTGTTCCAGAGTATAGGAAGTCTCTGGGACAGGAATCTATCCCTCCAGTATGTCCTGTTTATTGTGGTGACAAGGTTTAGGTCCCTAGAGCATGTAGCTTGGAGGGATTGGGATTTCTTTAGGTGTAGCATGTCCAACAGCTCTGGGTTTGACATAGCTTTATATGTTAGGCAGAGATCACCTCAGAGTAGGTGATATTCTACAGAGTAAAGCTGGAGTTTTTTAAGGCGGTCAGTGTAGGGCATTTGTTTGAGGCTAGTAATCCTCTTTGTAAGGTACTTCTGTGGCCTTTCCAGCTACTTTTGCCTTTTGGCCCAGGTCAAGCCTGAAAAGAGTTTTCTGACCAGCATACACCTATCTACTTAACAACTGCATAAATTAATAATTATTACCTCAGCAGACTCAGAGAGCTCTAAGTCATGAATGGTAACTGGAGCATCAGGCCTTTTTGAATATTACACAAATGTTTGTTTCAAACCTTTTGCTTTTTGCTTACCTATTATGCTGTTTAAAAAAATCAGTGTCTTACCATTCCCATGGATGTTACTTTATGCCATTCCACGATTCCTTCTGATATGGAAAGTGCTACTCAAAGCAAAGCAGAAAAGAGATGGCCTTGAATTTACAGTGCCCTCCTGAGCAAGGCAACACTGATTTTCTATGTTCACAGAATTAGCCACTTAACCTCCTTGGGTGTGTCTGCAAAAGTCTTTTTGTACCCATCAGCTGGGAAAGTTACTACACCACACTCTTAAGACTGTCAGTCTGTCAGCTTGCAGAAGCTTTTTAGCAAACTGGTTAATGTCCCTAACTGTGGAATAACTTCATTTTTATTTCAAGTTTTGCACATTTTTTCTTTAACCTGAAGCTAGCTGAGCATTTATAAAAATATGTGTAGTGTTTGTTTTGCTTTGTGTTGCAAACAGTTGCAGGTGTGGGTTAATTTAAGAAATCTTAACAAGTTGTAGCAGTAAATATTTTGAGGGGGCTCTCTCACCTATCTTGCATGAAGTTTGGACATGTGTAAGAGGTCCTTGTCAGAGGACATGAGTATGTTGCTTGGTTTACACCACTTGGGTTTAGGGTTTAATTCTGAGCATTTGCCTTTATGTAGGATTTTATACATGAATGTATGATGAGTGTACTTGAGTTTATTTGTGAATGACATCCTATTTGTTCAGAACAGTGTGCATGTGAGGCATTCCCCTCAACCTCTCAACTTTCAAAATAATAGCAGGGGCCATCAAAAGTAATAGCACCCAAAATTTGCATATGGGTAAATTTATTGTTCTGAAGGTGAGGGCCATAATGTGTAACCATGTAACTAAGCCCACAGGTGTAAATGATAACAATATAATCTGTAAGAAATAATGTCTTCTATTCATACTTCAAACATTAAATATTACACTGAAGAAACCAGACTATGTCTAATTATTTTGTGAAGGATTTATCCTTTAAAAAAATTGCTTTTCCTCAGCTTAGACTCAACAGATGGTAGACTTGTATCTCAATGGGTTGGAGTAGATGGGCCTGCCTATTTCTCTGTTCCACAGCTGTATGCCTTATAACCCGGATCTTTTTCTTAATCTATAAAAATAATGAAAGAAAAAAGTAGAATGATGTACAGCACAGTAGCAGCATGTAAATGTCACTACTGACTTATGTATTTTGTTAATGGACCAAATCAATAGACTGTTTTACTAATCTGTTTGACCTGGTCTCCTGACATACTCTGTAAAAACGAAAGCTATTTCACCAGCATCATGGCCTCCATTTTGAAATTCGGTGCAGCCAACTATTTCAGGTCAAAAACACTTAAGAAATTCAGTGCATATGACATGGATAGTTGGATATTCTAGTTTAATAAAATCAAAAATAGTTTAATGTAATAATTCCCTCTCTGCAAAGATCTGTAAGTGTTACACTTCCATACTGTGGCTAGAAACACCAGCATACATGGGAACTGCACCAAAAATATTTTGTCCAACAGTTAGACCTCCAACTTAACTGTGGAAGCCACTCCAACTACTATATGGCTGGAACAGATGACACACCACTGCATTAATAATTTACCAGCATTGTATAAAGTGCTACACAAACACTTGTCATTCCAGAAGTGCACATGTGAATATCGACTGGACAAGTCAGAATTAATTTTGAATATCACTCTTTATTTTGCACATTCTTTCACTGCTAATGTCAAATGCAGTTGGATACTGTTAAATAAACCATTACTGCAGTAGTGGTATTAACCTTATTTTATTGAAAAATATCTACAGTCTGCATGGTAGATTCAACCTACATCTGAATTATGGTGACTTCCTTAAATGACTTTTCTAATTCTTTCTTCTAAAAAAAGACTTGGGATACTATTAAAGGTCTTGCCCCTACCTTTCTCAATATTTTTCAGTATTAGGCAGCAAAGTAAGGAGTCTTCAGTTACACAGTACTCATCATTTTGCATAACTTGAACTAAAACTGTGGATGACACTAAAGCTGAAACAATGCTTAATCATAAAGTACTTGAGATCCCACTTGGATCCAACACTTTACCTTCTCTGACTTTATCTCCCAACAAGTAAAACATGCCAACAGAAAACTAATCTTGTTATACAGGATCATGCTTACCAGTGAGAACTAAGCATTTTAGCAAGAGCTGATATAATCCCATATTAAACTTTGGAACTGTTGTCCTCTTTAAACGACCTTGATCTAAAACTGATAATAACTTATCATGGTATTGCTCAATCTGCAGGCACACTACGAAGTGTATCAGGATATTAAGACACTGAACTATATGCAGTCTATAGGTCTCATAGATTACTGTACTGGGAATGACCGCCAGTAATGTTTATATGTGATTTGGCTCTATAATCCACTGAATCAGTTTATGTCCTTGGGAGTCTCCTTATTGGAGATATCACTAAAAAAGCATGCATCTGAGGACAGAGCCTTCTGAGCTACACTTTCAGAACTCTTGAAGAAGCTCTGTCCTAATCTGAGACATACTGAGGTACCAGGCAGTAAATCTGAACTGAAAAACACATTTCTTCCTCATCAGACAATGTTACTTCCCAGCTACCAATAGACAAGCTTAAAATGAAGTGTATATTGTGGGAAAGCCTGGCTTCTATAGGCTCAGTATTAGTTACCCTGGTAATGTTCAAGAGATCTAAACTTTATGTAATGAGTGTATATATTATGTAGTGTAAATATTGTGTCTCTGTTAGACGTTTCTGATTAAATTGCATTATTATTGAATTGTCATGCTTTTGTATACATGTATTTATTTTTGGGCTTGTGATAAAGCCTTATGTATGATTCTGGTAAGATGTACTTGTAGCTGTATTCACCTCTGTACCCCTAGATTTGACGACTGAAAAAAAAAGTCCTCTATGATTGAGGACTAGATGGGGGAAAAGTTTTCATGGTATCTAGCCAAAGAGCTACCATGTTTCTGTATTTCAACACTTTCATATTTTTCGTAAACAAGCTCTGCTGAGAAGCTATACTGGCCTTGTGCTATAGTTACAAACAGAAGCAGGCAATCTTTGAAGTCATTTAAGCAGTTGTATTGTTAACCACAGCAATGTAAGTGTTTATCAGCACTTGTGAGAACCACTAGCTTGCAGGGAATGATTGGCATCTTTTTTTATGTCAGTTGCACCCCCAACAGCTTGTGCTTGGCGTAGCTGCTTCCTTCATCTCACCCTAGCTATGACTTTGTATTTTTTGCTTACTGAAATAAAGCATGTTTATGATTGCTGTTTATTTAAATAAAGTCACTGTTGTTATCAAATGTAAGACTACTGGTGCTTACCTGACAAAGCAAGCAATATGTGTTAAAAGGTAGAAAATGTGTTTAATATAAAATTTATGTTAAATTTCCCTGTAAAAATATCATAATACAATTAAGTTGTATTGTGGTAGATGGAGCTGGAAGTGAAATAGTAGTGGAGGTGCAAACTAGCTTAGTGCACATACAAATGTTGACAACTAACTTTACCTTTTCTCTTTTGAGTTTTTCATGTGTTCATATGTCTCTCTTGTCCTTGCTTCTGCCTCACCTGAATTTCCTTATCTGTGCTTCCCTAACTGTTTTCCACTCATTAATGCATGCACATAAACGTACAGTGGCTTCCTTATATGTGTACTTTTCATACCTTCAAGTGCCATTTATTTCTGTACTTCCAAATGTTACTTTATCACAGCTCCTCTACCTGTGCTTCTTAAGTTACCTTTCTGTTTGTTTCCCACTTATTGCTCTGGTTGATTTTGTAGATTCTTAGATGAATACTAGATAATGACCACTGGGACCCTTATAAGCATAGCCATGCCACCCAAATGTGACACATAAATTTGATTTGGATAGGTGGTGGTCATCTGCAAACTTGGTTAGCCAGAGGCCTGTAACCTTGACTTTGACATCCAAGAAGTCGATGCCAGAGAGGAATGGGCCTAGCACGTAGGTTCATAGGTTCATAGATTAGTACTAAGCTAACTGCTCTTGTGAGCCATTTTAAGCCTAGCCAGTTATCCCTTGTGAGACTCAAACCCTGCACCTTGTGTTTGTAAGGCAAACACCTTAACCATTAGGCCACCCTCCCAACCCTATTTGGCCACCCTCCCAACCCAAGCTGCTCTTTACTACTTGACTGTTGTATACTTCATTTTAAGACTCAAACATTTTTTTAGCTGTCTGGTTTTCATACTGTCCTGCATACTGATCGCTTTCCACTATGTCCTTTCGTAAAAGTTTCACTTCACAACTGCTTTACCATCTTGCTCATTTCACAACAATTTTCTTATTTACATTTCTCGTTTTTTCCATAGCTTAATTGTTTTGTCTTCTTACATACTAATTTTCTACAGATCCATTATTTTTGTTCCTCTTCAATGGCCTTCAATTTTCTTACCTGTGCCACTTTTTTCAAGTCCTCCATCTCCTGCTTTTTTTGTTTTCTCGTGTTTATGTAAATTGTGATTATCCTAGAGAAACTGCATGTGGACTACCTATACTTTAGAAAGGCATTTAATGTGCAGTAACATACAAAATGATAAAGGACAAATAAGGATAAGTTGTCATATATCTTTGGGTGCTTATGGGGATAAAGCACTGGCTACACAAAATAGCACAAGAAGAAACAGTAAATGGAATCCACTCAGATGAAAGGATGGTGATATGTAGGGGGGTTCCACATGGGCTGTTATTGAGGCCAGTCTTTTGTAGTGCCTTTATCAGTAACACTGCAGAAGATTCAGAGGGAGAAATCTGTCTTTTTTGTCAGTGACACAAAGCTAAGTAACATTGCTAATACAGAAAAAGATATAGCAGTTGACTACAACTGCCAAGACCAGAGTATGGTGTGATACCTGGCATCTTAGATTCAATGAAAAAATAATGCACCTGGGAAATAAAAATCAGGAAGAGGAGTAGAAAGCTTTACGGTAAGTACTGGTGGCAACAAATCAGAACAAGAATGTATGGTTACTCATATTAGATGATCTAAAATTTAAACAGTGTGAAGAAGTAGTAAGGAATGGCAGTGAAACAAGAAATTATTTGTGTAAGTTAAGTATTGTGTCCAGTTCCAGAAAACAAAACATTTTAAAGATATAGATTATGCAGGGGCTGCTTAGAAGAGAGAATTGTGCAAAGTTTGCAGTAGAAGCATGCAAGAGAGCAATTACAAGGATGTGTAATGTTGAATAAGGAAAGCAGAGAATAGATGTACTATAAACCACGAGGGTCAGAAGAATATTGGAAGAGTCCAAGTGGTGGGATATCATCTTAGACAGACAGAGGTATACTACAACAAGAAAAATTTGTTTGAAACTGAAGGGGTGAAGTATTAGTTTATGATAAAAGTGGTGAATGATTTTAACAGCTTAAATGAAGTAATATTATAATGAAAAACAATTACAGTCTGTGACGTAATTAAAAAATGCATCAGCTATCCAGACCATTGTTAAAAGGGGAGAGATAAAGAAAGACATGTATTGTTGGCTAAATAGACTCTCCATAATGTTCATTAAGTAGTGAAATTTGTAGACTAGGGGGACCAAGCAGTCATTGTCTTTCATCAAAACTTGTACCTCTGTTACTAAAGGGCTCACCTATTTATGTTTTCTGTTGTTTCCAAATGTCTTTAGCTGATTTACATCTAGTAGCCATTTTTTTCAGCATTGTCCTCATATATTTTCTTCTGCTGTCATTCCCTTGCTTTGACTTTTTTTCATCGCTACAACTGTAAAAGTGCTTTTCAGTCTTTCACTGGCTGTCTTACTCTTGCATGAATGTCTTCTTTCTGTTAGTACTATTACACCTGGTAGCATGCTTAGGACTTTTTGAAAGTAGTTGCTTCCTGTCCTCTCTTTGCTTAAACCATTCTTGTCCCAGTACTTTTCAACTGCATTGCAGATTCTTGGATGAACTTGATGTATGAAATTCATAATATCAGTTTCATCATGGAAAAACTAAATCCTTGAATATTAAATTACCCTTTGTTTCATGATCCAGAGCAGGTGCTGCTTTGCGCCATTTTTCTTAGTCTGGCTTTATGTTTGGTTCCCTCAGTAATATAC